>NC_079228.1:2877500-2971269 GCF_029633865.1 Lampris incognitus
AACATGTTGAACTGCTACTGACAAAACAAGGGCTCGGTATCTGAAAGGATAGACTTAGGATATGGTTACTTGTTTATTTCACGGGTTTGTCTGAAACCACAGGATTATACTATCACATCATTTGGATGAAAGCATTCCACACTACCTGTAAAGTTTCGCAGCTGCTGACGCGCCACAGCGACAGGGCCAGCCAGGAGACTCAACACTAAACCTCATCAGCTCTTCATGTGGTGGAGGTCGTGTGTGAAATGGTCGGCATGAGAGTCAGCACCTCCAGGTCTGAGGCCATGGTTCCCTACCGGAAAACGGTGGAGTGCTCCCTCCGGGTTGGGCATGAGTTGTTGCCTCAAATGAAGGACTCCAAGTATCTCGGGCTCCTGTTCACGAGTGAGGGTAGGATGGAGCGGGAGATTGACAGGCGGATTGGTGCAGCATCAGCAGTAATGCGGATGTTGTACCGGACCGTTGTGGTGAAGAAGGAGCTGGGCCGGGAGGCAAAGCTCTCAATTTACCAGTCAATCTTTGTTCCAACCCTCACCTATGGCCATGAGCTTTGGGTAGTGGCCGAAAGGGTGAGATCGCGGATACAAGCGGCTGAAACGAGTTTTCTCCGTAGGGTTTCTGGGCTCAGCTTTAGAGATAGGGTGAGGAGCTCGGACATCCGGAGGGAGCTCGGAGTAGAGCCGCTGCTCCTTCACGTTGAAAGGAGCCAGTTGAGGTGGTTCGGGCATCTGATTAGGATGCCCCCTGGGACCCTTCCTTTAGAGGTTTACCGGGCATGTCCAACTGTGAGGAAACCCAGAACTCGCTGGAGGGACTACATGCCCAATCTGGCCTGGGAACCTCTTGGGATCCCCCAGGAGGAGCTGCAGGGCGTTGCTGGGGGGAGGGACGTCTGGAGTGCCCTACTTAGCTTGCTGCCACCACGACCCGACCCGGGAGAAGCGGCTGATGATGAATGAATGAATGAATGAATGAATGAATGAATGAATGAATGAATGAATGAAGGTCGCTAGATGTGAGGGACACACGTTGCAGCTGCATGTATTTGTCGTGAACATAACTGCACTATTGCTCTGCCTCCCCTTTTAAACATCGCTCCTGTTTTTTCTTCCTGTCTGGTCAGAGTTTTACAAAATCATTCTTTGGTTTTTGGCACAAAAGCACACCCGTCACTTCATGAGTTTATTTGTCCCATAGTTTGCCCAAAATAGCTTGTTAGCGTTACTAAAACTCCTTTGATTCTCTTTTTGTCTGGTTTGGAAAATGTGCTTTAAATTCATAGTGTTCTGGAACGGAACCATGTATGTCAAAAATTATTCTTTTGTCAGAGAGATGAATTGTCTTGATAGCTGCTGTGCTACATCATCTTCCTGTTATCCCCAACAGAGCACAGTCACAGCAACTAGTAGGTGTCATCTGTCAGTCACCCTAGTCTGGTGTACGGTACTGGACGGCATCTGAATTTGGAGTGAGCTCACTTTCATACAGTTTCATTATCCATTTTCTATGTCCCGATTAATATTTATTGCACGTCACAGATGAGTTCAACTAACCCAAACCCTTCACTAATTACACTTTATCTATTGACTTTTGAAGAATAAAATACATTTTTAAAATTTATTTTTTGTCATCATCACTAATCTACTACTACCAATTATCTTTGTTAATCATTAGTTGTAACCCCCAGCCCCTCTGCAACTGCAGTCCAGAGCTCCATCGTGAACTGCGAGCCCCTGTCAGAGGGAAGGTCAGCCGGAGTGCAAAACCCGGTAGCGGCCTTGGCCAGCGCAGCCTGGCGTCATCGAAAGCTTCGTCCATCCCCGGGGACCAGTCTACCTCGCCCTTGGCTTCCTTGCCCCGCAGGGCCTCGTACAAGGACCGCATGCGGTGAGCTGCGTGGGGAATTAACCTGTTATAAAAGTTCACCATGCCCCAGAACTCCTGCAGGGACTTCACAGTGCGGGGGCGTGGAAAACTGGCGACGGCGTCCACTCTGGCAGGAAGCGGGACGGCTCCTTGCGGGGAGATGTGGTGGCCGAGGAAGTCGATGGACGACAGGTCAAACTGGCACTTGGCTGGGTTTACTATGAGTCCATGTGCACTGAGCCGCTCGAACAACTGCCGGAGCTGCGTCAGGTGCTCCTCCGCGGATGCGCTGGCCACGAGAATGTCATCCAAGTAAACAAACAAGAACGGCATAGCACAGAGTCCATCAGCAGCTGGAACGTCTGCGCTGCCCCCTTGAGACGGAAGGGCATCCGCAGGAACTCGAAGAGTCCAAATGGCGTGATGACCGCTGTCTTGGGCACGTCCCGAGGGTGGACCGGTACCTGGTGGTAGCTCCGCACCAAATCTACTTTGGAAAAGATGGTGGCCCCTGCCAGGAGGGCGGAGAAGTCCTGTATGTGCGGGACGGGGTGCTGGTCAGGGGTTGTGGCGTTGTTCAGGTGACGTCAGCCTTAGAAACCGCCGTCAGCCTTAGAAACCATGTGCACGGGGGAGGCCCACTGGCTGTCCGAGCGGTGCACGATGCCGAGGCGTTCCATGGTGGAAAACTCCTCCCTGGCGATCGCGAGCTTAGCAGAGTCCAGGCGCCGAGCACGTGCGTAGACCGGGGGGCCGTCGGTGGCAATATGGTGCTCCACGCCGTGCTTGGCCGCTGCTGACGAGAACGTAGGTGTGGTGAGGTCAGGGAACTCTGCGAGCAGTCGTTGATACGTATCTCCGGCGACGAGCATGTTTGACAGGCCGAGCGTCCCTGCGCCTCCCAGTGTGCACGGGTATGTCGCGAAAGAGACAGCATCGATCAAGCGACAGTTCGTAACATCCACCAGCAGTAGTCCATGGGCCAGATGATATTTCGGTACACTCATGGTGGCAAAACTTACTTATAATTTTTGAAAGGATCCATGTCTGTAGATGATATTTTGGTATGATAACCATTCCTGAGTGGCAGCTGTATCACAGTTATCAGCTCATGAAGTTAGCCACCCGCTAAACTAAATTGCATTTTAGACGCTGGTGCATATCCTGGTTTAGCCTCATGGTCAGGACATTTTTCAATGTTCTATAATATTGTTTTTGGTATCATTTTAAAGGGGACCTTCTTAGCTTTCATTCAAGCCCTGTTGTGGATATTTCTCACAAATATAGAGGTCACTTGAGCTCTTCAACCCGTCAATAACACACATCTTTCTGCAATGTTCGCCTAAACTATATACTTTCTTTTAGCCCTGTGGCATCTAGGAATATCAGGGACACAAAACACAAAAACTGGAATACTCACAGGACTGTAAAGATTCAGGAAATGTATAATATACCCATACTATTTCATTGTGTGAGGTGATTGTGAGCCTTAAATGAGAACTAGACCAAAGCCAGTTAGGTCACAAACTGGTCTCTATACATTTGTTTAAATACACAATCAAAATACATGATAAAAAGGAATACCATAGTGAGGTAATGAACTATTTTAATATTTTAAACAACACTGACATATACTTAGTCAATGATACATGTAATCCCATATCATTAGTGGGTATATGTAATGGTAATGGGTAGGGTAATGGGTATATGTGAATATGGTTACATTATTGTTATCAAGCTCTGGGTAACCAAGTCCAGAATCAACATCCTGTGCATCAATAGACTACTACCACAGTAATACCATCAGAATCATCACACTGTCATCCATCAAACTGCTCGTTTCTCTCATCATCTGACTCCCCAAGTTCAAAGTCCAGTTCTGGACCATCCTGCTGTTTTTGGTTACTGCAGGTCTGTAACCTGCACATGTCTGTGCATGGAAGTCCATTTGACAGGCACATGCAGCTTGGCATTTTGCATGAATGCACACACTTGCATGTTAGCATTTCCAAGACCACATCTGGTGCAGGTGGGGAGCGCATCCAGTAAATGGCCAGCTTGCCTTCATCGTCTGTCCATCCATACTCAGTAGGGCTTGGCACCACAGGGTTAGCCTGCAGACAGCACTTCCATATTGCTGCCTGATAGTTGGCTCGTTGAACATGCATAAAGAGACAGTCTCTACATGGTGGCAGCTGGCTGGACTCAACCTCTCCCCTTTTGGTGCAGAAGAGCTGGTAACGCAGTTTGTTCACCTCAGCAGTGCTGCTATTAGCAACATACATCCGACAGGTGAACTGCTCAATTTTATGGAACAGCTCATCACTCACATTCCATGTCTGTCCCAGTTGACTAAAAGTCTCTTGGCAGGAAGTGTGCTTTCTCACTATCTTCAGGGCATTCAGCTTCCCTCGACCAGCGAATGCACTGACAGTGTCGCAGCCTGTGAAGGCATGTAAGCCAATTAGGCTGTCACAGATGCTGTCTCCAAGTGAACTTGCCAGTTTGGTTATGTCGACAAACCGTGTGTGGTTCTGAGTCCCACACTTCTGGTAGATGGGACAGGTGATGTCCTTCTGGAAGCCAAGACAAAGCACCATGACATCAGTGTCCTCAGCTGTGATGATAACTGACTTTGAGCCCGCATTTGCTGCATGCAATGCATGCAGGAGCAGACGGGTGTCACCTTCTTCATGTGTGGAGTGCAGTTCTGCTGCTTCCTCACACCCATCTTCTGTCAACTTGTAGCAGGTTTCCTCACAGGTCATGTACAACACCTTGCCATGCAGCATAGCTCTGTATTGTGGGAGTTTCCACTCTTCCACCAGAAACTTGACGAGACTGGTCTTGTTGGAGGAACTGCACAGAAATTTTCTCCACTGCTGGACGTGGTGTCCCCCTGCAAGATTCTTGTACTGGAGAGTGATGTCTCCACCCCGGTTCAGTCGTTCAGCATCTTTGATCGAAGTCTGGTGATAGACATCAAAAACAACATCAATCCTCCCACTCTGTGCTCCCTCATGGAGGACCTGGGTCAAGGCTGACTCTGCCACCTGTGCAAAGGTTTTGTTGTTGCCATTCATTTTTTGGACCAGGCTCATCCCATCAATGATGGAAGTAGATGGGATTGGGATGTCTTCTGCAGGAGATACATTCTTTTCAAGCTCTCTGGCAAGTGCAGCCTTGTTTGTTTTTCGTAAGGACCCATCAGCATTTGCCAGTGCCCATGGTAGTGGGCCCAATGGGTAGGCAAGGACATCCTTCAGATTCACCTTCCTGCTTTCAGCCACCAGGATCATGTGACTGAAAAGGTTTCTATCTGCCTTCAGAACCACATCCTGTGCTTTCTTTCCATGGGCTTGTTTTGTGCTGACATTGGAGAATGTTTTCAGACTTTGCTTGGTCATCTTGTCGTGGCATTTCACAGGTGGTGGGTCTGCATCTAACCTTGTTTGCTGGAATGCTTGGTAGGCCTCTTCTCCTTTCTCAAGAGCTCTCAAGAGATCTATGGTCACATCAGGTGGAGCCATGTTGCCAGTGGAGAGGCTAACCAAATCAATCTCATCAGGGGACATAGGATTGAGCTAGTTATTCTCCATAAGGTCCATGAGAGACTGGATATCTGCTTCATCTCTCTTGATCCTTGGACTCTGTAGATCTGGATGAGACCATTTGCACCTGCCTTGACCTATCAGGTCTCTCAGCTGTCTGAGGTACATGCTTCTATACTCAGCTGTGAGATAATATTTGGTCACAGCTCCTGGCTTCAAGCTGAATCCCTTTGTCCCTCCAGCTGTTTGGGTGTCTTTGTTCACCGTTTCTTCTATAGCTTGGTCAACAGGGATTCGGCCAAAGGGATTGGTGGAGCCCAGTTGGACTGAGAAGCCTCCTTCCATAAATTCTGTGTACAGCTCAGACATCTGGGCGTAGTAGTAGGGGAGGTAGCGTGCATAATTCATCCTGTCATAAGCAAAGCACCATGGGATCATTGCTCGAATGCTAGCCAAGTGTAGCATCCAGTCTCCCTCTCTGGATGCTCGGATGAGCCCCAACAAGATTTCAACCATGTCCAAATAGGACATCCAGAAGTTCGAGAGGCTGCCGTTTCCACCTCTACGGAACTCACGGTAGACTTCAAATAGATCCATGATGCGTGTACAAGAGCTGTTCTCGAGGACCTCCTTCAAAGCAGATTGTGAGACTTCTTTCCCAAGGCTGTCAATGGTCTTCAGTGTCTCATTCAGGTGAACCATGTCATTCCTGTGAGTTTCTTCCAACCAGGACAGGAAACCATTCAAGGTCAGTCGCATGAGAGCCTCATACAGGAGCTTGTGTAGTTGCACTGCCCTGTTGTACTTGCGGCCATCCATAACACCAGCAATTGAGCCTTCTGCAATCATGCCAGACTCAATGCAGAGGTCTTTGAGTCCAGCATCTTGGAAACGCTTTCCTATTATTGCCAGCAGTGTGCAGATGGTGTGGAATACCCCAAGCCTAACGATGATATCATGGAACTTGTCATGGTGTTTCCATGTGATCTCGACAGCCTTGGCATACAGGGCTTGGTCAAAGACACAGACAATCTTCCTCAGGCCTAAGCACTGCATGATGCTCAGTGACTGGTTAAGCACCTCGTTGACAGTAGACATTTGTGTCGCTGGAGCATTGATGGTAGGCAGATAGCCTATATTGTCGGGGATGACCGTCATCTCTCCTCGAGTCAGGATGTTGAAGCCTGTCCAGCTGCTGACTGACTGTTCTTCTTGTTGTGACATGCGTGCTAGGACCCAAAGAAGGTTTTTCTCTCTGGCAAGCTTAGTATTGGCTGCAGTATCGGCATCTGACTTTTTGCTTTGTGGTGGCCCTACCCGTTGTCCAGCATTGTAAGTTGGTAACATTGGTGGGGGTCCATCAATGCTTCTCTTCTTTGTTTTGGGAACAGTGGGCATGGGTTGGACAGGAAGTGGGTTGACTGGCTTTGCTTGCACAGCAATCCCATTGACTCTGTGAGATGTTCCCTCACCACTGACAGTTTCTTCAAGACGGTCGATATTGTCCCAGGCTAAAGTTGTGAATATGCCAGGATGGATGTTAGCTGGAAGGGCAATGCCACTCCCTGATGATGAGAGTTTCTGGAGACACAGGGCAGTGTTGATCTCTTCCATCTGTGAATAGGACACACTGTGACCAAGTCGGTTGAGGATGTTTATCAACTCTACATTTCCTGTCAACGATTTGACACTGAATGGCAGAACAATGTGCTTGGAAGGCTTGGTATTTCCACATGTCACTGCATATACTATGTCATGGCCAAATGACTGCAGAAGGCACTGCACTCTCTGGGATGCATGATCAGGATCATTTGAGCCTGTGAGTAGAGAGTACAGGAAGATAATGAGCGACTCTGGAATGGTAGGACATTCTGCTTCTGGTTTGACTTCAGGCGGCCAGGTTTGAGGAACATCTTGACTTTTAATGTCTGCTCTCAATTTGATGGCTGCTTTGGCTATAACATCTTGTGCACTGACACTTTTCAGGGTCTGCAGCTCCCTTTTGAGAGACTGATTTTCTTTGGCAAGTTCCCTCATGGACAAGTTATCGGGATAGAGGAGGAATTTTCCTTTCTCATCAGGGAATATCTGCAAGGCTCCAGCAAACTCACTCTCCAGGTTTCGCCTTATGTGCTTCTTGGTTGATTCCTTGACTTGGGCAATGCCTTGGGAGTTCATTGAAGCTACCAGTCTAGAAGAGAGATCAGTCATTGTCATCACTTGAGGATTGCCAAAAAGCTCCATCCTGATGAAGAGGAACAGCTCATTGTATGCCTTATTCATAGCAGCTTCATACTGGGCTGCAGCATCATCATCTTCATTGCTGGCAACCTCTCCTTTGGAAACCTCTTCTTTGGTGTAAAGTCTATAGCATGACCTGTGGTAGTGCCCTTCAGCTGCTACAAGGTCTCTACTCACAATGGCAAGGATTCTGCTGTCCCTTTTCTTTGTGGCTGCACTCCTGATCTTTGCATCAGCTCGCAGTTCTCGACACTGCACCAGTACTTCTCTTGTATTCTGTCTCTTGGAATATTTGCTGTTTTTCTGACAAAATATGCACTCTGCATCATAAGTCCTAGATGTACTTGGAGCATGTCGAGCTACTCTCTTAGATTGTTTCTCTTCAGCAGAGACACAACTTTTCTTTTCTTTTGCAAGGAGGCCATCAAGAATTTGCTTCATAGTGAAGATACTGCGACACTTTCTGTGGTAGTAGATTGCTGGAATCTGTCCCTCAGGAATGTCTTTTGCCAGTTTCAAAACTGGTGCATGATTTCGTATCTGAGCTGCCCTGAGCAGAGTTCTCCATGAGTCAACACTTTGTAGTGAAACCAGCTTATCTGTATCATCAGAACAGTGGATAATGCACTCCGCCCGTGGGCGCTTTGGTATTGGGTAAAAACTTGCTTGTTCACCAGTGGCCATATTCAGTCAGTTTTCACCTGCCACATACAAACAAATACATGTAACTTAGGTGTATGAACACTACTAAAACAAAGTTTACTTTGCTTCACCAGCGTCATATTACCATTGTTTATCTTACATAGCCACAAATAGATACATTACCTAGTTGCTATGCAACAGCTGTATTTTGTCCACATGAGGCCGCTAAAATCAACACAAGATGAAAGTTCCTCGTAGCCACTTTAACTAATCATATTAACATATACATTAAAAGAACATGCTAACATTATGGGAAATTAGCTTACAATCTTCTCCAGAGTGAGACAAGAAGATAGATACCAGTTTCCTCTATATGTGTTTAGTAGAAAGCTATCTGGCTGCACGTTAGCCTAGCTTAGCACAATGAATGGAAGTACACAGTACTGGTTATCCTTGGTTGTTGGCCAACTAAGAACTGTCCCAGAGTTTAAGCTAGGCTAATCAGTACCCGGGGTGTTGAAATGCTATATTTGTAAAAATCTGGGCAAATACACAATCGTGAGAGGCACAGAAACAGGTTTCCTGAAAGAAAAATGAAATAGCTGCTCATTTGGAAAGGTTATCATGTATTATTTTACTTCTGTTAGTGTACCAAATAAAATGGCACCAGTGAAGTTGTGTCACCTTGGGTGATATCGATATCTGGTCTGACCCATGGACTAACTGGCTTTGGTCTAGTTAGTTTCTTAGTAATAATGCGTTCTAATTTAAGGTTCACAATCACCTCACACAATGAAATAGTATGGGTATATTATACATTTCCTGAATCTTTACAGTCCTGTGAGTATTCCAGTTTTTGTGTTTTGTGTCCCTGATATTCCTAGATGCCACAGGGCTAAAAGAAAGTATATAGTTTAGGCGAACATTGCAGAAAGATGTGTGTTATTGACGGGTTGAAGAGCTCAAGTGACCTCTATATTTGTGAGAAATATCCACAACAGGGCTTGAATGAAAGCTAAGAAGGTCCCCTTTAAAATGATACCAAAGACAATATTATAGAACATTGAAAAATGTCCTGACCATGAGGCTAAACCAGGATATGCACCAGCGTCTAAAATGCAATTTAGTTTAGCGGGTGGTTAACTTCATGAGCTGATAACTGTGATACAGCTGCCACTCAGGAATGGTTATCATACCAAAATATCATCTACAGACATGGATCCTTTCAAAAATTATAAGTAAGTTTTGCCACCTTGAGTGTACCGAAATAGGAAATTTTGGGCTCTGGCCCATGGACTACAGCCTGTTGGCGCACAGGAAGTCCGCGCCCAGGAGCGGAACCGAAACACACCTCCACATACCTGGTGCCGTAGGTACGTATGGGCGTGCCGTTCGCGGCATCCATCGGGGGGCCTTGACCGCCGGCCATGGTGTCCGCGGCCGATGCAGGCAGGATGCTACGCTGAGCGCCCGAATCGACCAGCAGCCGCCGGCCAGATGAGGCGTCCTTGAAACACAACAGCCTGCTGTTCTCGCCGGCGCTCATAGCTGCTATTGAGCGCCCCCTGGCGTTTCCCTGGACGCTGAAGCTGCATGGCGGGCGACACTGCTTGGCCCTGGCACCAAACCTGTTGTGGTAATAAAACAACCCGCTGCTGTCACGCTGGCGGCGGGCAGCCACCGCAGCCGCGGTGCCCGCTGCGTCCTCCAGAGGCGGGCGCGAGGTCCGGGTGGGGAGCATCGCATGAACGAACTGCTGCCGGTTGGCGAGGGAAACCCTGTCCGCTTCCGCACCCAGAGCGCGGTAGTCTTTGATGGAGGAGAGGGGGGAGCTGGCTAGCGCTGTGCGCGCTGGTAGCTGCCGCAGAAAAACATGGGTGAAAATGAAGGAGGGGTCCGCCGATCCCAAAACGGCCAACATCTTCTCCAGCAGCTCGGAAGGTTTGCTATGCCGAGTCCGTTGAGTGACAACAGGCGATCCGCCTTCTCCACCTCCGACAGCTGGAAGAGCTGCAAAAGGAAGCCTTGATGCGCCGTGTTTCCCCACAGCCGGGGGGCTTCCAGTAGACCCATAGCTCGGGCCGTGGTCCGGGCATCCAACGCCGCCACCACATGGAAACACCTCGTACCGTCCCGCGTTATTCCTCCCAGCTCGAACTGGGCTTCAATGTGCTGAAACCATGGCCGGGCGGGGACGGGGCTGCCAAAACTCAGGCAACTTCACCATCGCTGCTGAGATGCCAGCGCTAACATGAGCCGTACCGTTAGCATCCCTCGGAACCGGAGCGGTGTCGTCATCGCTTTGGGTCGACATGTTCCTTGTCAGCGTGCGGGGTCACCAATGTGGGAGTGCAGGAATGAGGAGACGGAGAGATGGAGTCGAGTCCATCCCGTTTACTCGCCATACAAAACGACACCGATACAGCTCAATCTCTCCTGGCAGCGTGTTTGTGGACCGTAGGATGGTTAGGGCAGAGGCTGCAATTCTCTGTTTGGCAGCAGGGGGAATGTCCCCACCTAAATAAGTTGTGTAACACGCCTGGTTAATCACTTGATCCAGTAGTATGGGACAGGAAATAATAATGCTCTACAAACCTCAGGAAGTGTTGGAGCATGCCATCACCATGATAATAATAGCCTATTGCAATAGACTAGGTGCACGTTTGTAGTTCAGATCCAGTACTTCCTTGAGGAAGTACACACATGGGTTTCCTGTTGAAACACAATTGGATGAAGTGATTAATCTCAGGTGTGCAGCAGCTAAAGAGAAAGCAGTGCAAAATAAACAGCCTATACGTGGTTGTGTAATGCAGTTTTCCAGGCCAGTTTATAGCAGCTTCCTTCAGTTGTATTTCTCCCAGCTTGTCATCTCAGCATCCCCAGACACTCTCAAACAGAAGATGGAAAACAAAAAACAGTGGGTTCACCCATCCCCTCATTCACCTGTATGCCTCTCCCTTAGGCTACTCCGTGCCTTGCAGATGTGAGGCGCTTATTCGACTTTGAAGACAGAAATAGCTACATATTCCATAGGCTACACACTGCTTTGTACACAATATGTATAGGCTACTATGTGTCAGTAGTGTCACAGGTTGTTAGGAGGGGGACTGTCAATAATACTTGGTAAATGACTGAGCTGAACAGGCCTTTAGCCTGGGAGATGGACATGAATATGAAGGCCTACCTAATGCAATACTTAGCCTAAAGTCTACTGGGCCAAGATCAGTTGGATCTTGCAAATCGGCAATGAATACATGACATCTAATACACGAATGAGTAACGCAGCCTATGCTATGGAGCTAAGCTAGCCAGGGCTAGCGCTAGAATAGCTACACTAGCAGCTGAGAGACTAAACATCACACACTTATTAAAACAGAATGAATAACACACACACATCACAGAAATGTGTTTAACTAACGTTAGTTTAACGTACGTTACAATATACGTTACATCTGCTTGAATTCAGCGACAAGTCCACCGAAATATTTGGCTAGAATGACAGCTGTCTGTCTACAGAGTGAAGCCTACGTCACATTTCAGTACGCGGACATTCTGGGGACACTTCCCCTGCTGCCAAATAGCGGAATTGCAGCCTCTGCTCTAACACACACACGTGTGGCTGTTATCTTCCGTACTGGGTGAAAAATGATAGCTGTTGATACATTGTTACAACTCATGTATTTGTATAAGAGGATGCCTCCCCACCTGCCGCCCTGAGAGCAGGATCAGTGATAATGGACGGATGGATGGTATTTGTATAAAACTTTCTCCTTCCCTTTTGACATGGGTGCGCGTCTATGATTTAGAAAGATGACCTTATAATTATATAAACATGATTAATCGCGTGACCTTATAGTGTTTGCTTTAAAAAAGAAACTTGATTTTCCAGGGAATCGCATATAAAAATACATTATCCTAGAGTGATCAAACCCAGGTATTCCAGCAGGATTGATATAAGAGCAAATGTGTATTGACCTGAGTTACATGCAGGCAGTTGAAGACGGAGATATTTTCATTAGGTCGATAAACATAAAGGTGTTTTACACTCCCCCGGAAATTCAAATCAAAAACAAAACCTGTCTTGACAAACTACTTCCAAGGCCAACTTTGCCCTCTTATCACTTCCAAATAGTGCTGCATAGACATTTTCTCACCGGGCCTCATTTATCAAGTAGGTTATGAGCACTTGTGACGACTAGCTGTTCCGACACTTCCATAAGAAGTGACCCATTCATAAAACGCTCCAGTGGTCATGGAAAGCCTCCTTTTTAAGTGCTACTAAAGACTCGAATCTCTCAGCCAGGGAAGAACTGGACCTAATGACAAAGT
Organism: Lampris incognitus; assembly: GCF_029633865.1. Classification (NCBI taxonomy): domain Eukaryota; kingdom Metazoa; phylum Chordata; class Actinopteri; order Lampriformes; family Lampridae; genus Lampris; species Lampris incognitus. Next base: position 2,890,133 of record NC_079228.1, read on the forward strand.
GGCTTAGAGCCGAATCGTCAGAACAGGCAAAGAGAATTCGTGCAGTGCACGTCCTCATTCCCGCAGCAGGTGCCAGCATGGTTTGGTAAGGTCTTGAAGACTGTTATGCCACACCGCAGGTCATCGAAGATGCACTGCTCAAAGAGATTTAATCCTTTCCGAGGCTGACCAACGGGGATTATGTTAAGCTGAGAGAACTAGGTGACATCCTCCTTGAACTGGAGTGTGCTGAAGAAGACGATGGAGGAACCAGATCGTCAGTGTCCGATACATAAGAAGCTTCACCCACTGAAAAAAATGCAAGCTGTTCAGAGACAAACCCCCAGAAGAGCGCAAAGCACGCCTCAGAGAGAATCGCGTCTGCTATAGATGTGGTGGGTCTATTCAACACATGCCAGACGACCAAGACAACTGCCACGTGCTTTGAGCGCAACAGCGACAAGCGCACTGCGTCATTGCATCCAGGTCCTCCTCCTGCAACCACACAGAGTGCTGTGGCTGTCAAAGATGACAGCGGGGTGCAAAGTGAAAGCTCATCTTCCTCAGTCGCCTCCAAGTGTGCGGAGGTTTGAGGAAATGCAGACAGTTCGTGGTCATGTTCCAAGATCTGCTTGGCGGATGCATATCCTGCAGGGAAAAGGGAGAACACCATTAATAGTCCATGGGCCAGAGCCCAAAATTTCCTATTTCGGTACACTCAAGGTGGCAAAACTTACTTATAATTTTTGAAAGGATCCATGTCTGTAGATGATATTTTGGTATGATAACCATTCCTGAGTGGCAGCTGTATCACAGTTATCAGCTCTTGAAGTTAACCACCCGCTAAACTAAATTGCATTTTAGACGCTGGTGCATATCCTGGTTTAGCCTCATGGTCAGGACATTTTTCAATGTTCTATAATATTGTCTTTGGTATCATTTTAAAGGGGACCTTCTTAGCTTTCATTCAAGCCCTGTTGTGGATATTTCTCACAAATATAGAGGTCACTTGAGCTCTTCAACCCGTCAATAACACACATCTTTCTGCAATGTTCGCCTAAACTATATACTTTCTTTTAGCCCTGTGGCATCTAGGAATATCAGGGACACAAAACACAAAAACTGGAATACTCACAGGACTGTAAAGATTCAGGAAATGTATAATATACCCATACTATTTCATTGTGTGAGGTGATTGTGAACCTTAAATTAGAACGCATTATTACTAAGAAACTAACTAGACCAAAGCCAGTTAGTCCATGGGTCAGACCAGATATCGATATCACCCAAGGTGACACAACTTCACTGGTGCCATCTTATTTGGTACACTAACAGAAGTAAAATAATACATGATAACCTTTCCAAATGAGCAGCTATTTCATTTTTCTTTCAGGAAACCTGTTTCTGTGCCTCTCACGATTGTGTATTTGCCCAGATTTTTACAAATATAGCATTTCAACACCCCGGGTACTGATTAGCCTAGCTTAAACTCTGGGACAGTTCTTAGTTGGCCAACAACCAAGGATAACCAGTACTGTGTACTTCCATTCATTGTGCTAAGCTAGGCTAACGTGCAGCCAGATAGCTTTCTACTAAACACATATAGAGGAAACTGGTATCTATCTTCTTGTCTCACTCTGGAGAAGATTGTAAGCTAATTTCCCATAATGTTAGCATGTTCTTTTAATGTATATGTTAATGTGATTAGTTAAAGTGGCTACGAGGAACTTTCATCTTGTGTTGATTTTAGCGGCCTCATGTGGACAAAATACAGCTGTTGCATAGCAACAAGGTAATGTATCTATTTGTGGCTATGTAAGATAAACAATGGTAATATGACGCTGGTGAAGCAAAGTAAACTTTGTTTTAGTAGTGTTCATACACCTAAGTTACATGTATTTGTTTGTATGTGGCAGGTGAAAACTGACTGAATATGGCCACTGGTGAACAAGCAAGTTTTTACCCAATACCAAAGCGCCCACGGGTGGAGTGCATTATCCACTGTTCTGATGATACAGATAAGCTGGTTTCACTACAAAGTGTCGACTCATGGAGAACTCTGCTCAGGGCAGCTCAGATACGAAATCATGCACCAGTTTTGAAACTGGCAAAAGACATTCCTGAGGGACAGATTCCAGCAATCTACTACCACAGAAAGTGTCGCAGTATCTTCACTATGAAGCAAATTCTTGATGGCCTCCTTGCAAAAGAAAAGAAAAGTTGTGTCTCTGCTGAAGAGAAACAATCTAAGAGAGTAGCTCGACATGCTCCAAGTACATCTAGGACTTATGATGCAGAGTGCATATTTTGTCAGAAAAACAGCAAATATTCCAAGAGACAGAATACGAGAGAAGTACTGGTGCAGTGTCGAGAACTGCGAGCTGATGCAAAGATCAGGAGTGCAGCCACAAAGAAAAGGGACAGCAGAATCCTTGCCATTGTGAGTAGAGACCTTGTAGCAGCTGAAGGGCACTACCACAGGTCATGCTATAGACTTTACACCAAAGAAGAGGTTTCCAAAGGAGAGGTTGCCAGCAATGAAGATGATGATGCTGCAGCCCAGTATGAAGCTGCTATGAATAAGGCATACAATGAGCTGTTCCTCTTCATCAGGATGGAGCTTTTTGGCAATCCTCAAGTGATGACAATGACTGATCTCTCTTCTAGACTGGTAGCTTCAATGAACTCCCAAGGCATTGCCCAAGTCAAGGAATCAACCAAGAAGCACATAAGGCGAAACCTGGAGAGTGAGTTTGCTGGAGCCTTGCAGATATTCCCTGATGAGAAAGGAAAATTCCTCCTCTATCCCGATAACTTGTCCATGAGGGAACTTGCCAAAGAAAATCAGTCTCTCAAAAGGGAGCTGCAGACCCTGAAAAGTGTCAGTGCACAAGATGTTATAGCCAAAGCAGCCATCAAATTGAGAGCAGACATTAAAAGTCAAGATGTTCCTCAAACCTGGCCGCCTGAAGTCAAACCAGAAGCAGAATGTCCTACCATTCCCGAGTCGCTCATTATCTTCCTGTACTCTCTACTCACAGGCTCAAATGATCCTGATCATGCATCCCAGAGAGTGCAGTGCCTTCTGCAGTCATTTGGCCATGACATAGTATATGCAGTGACATGTGGAAATACCAAGCCTTCCAAGCACATTGTTCTGCCATTCAGTGTCAAATCGTTGACAGGAAATGTAGAGTTGATAAACATCCTCAACCGACTTGGTCACAGTGTGTCCTATTCACAGATGGAAGAGATCAACACTGCCCTGTGTCTCCAGAAACTCTCATCATCAGGGAGTGGCATTGCCCTTCCAGCTAACATCCATCCTGGCATATTCACAACTTTAGCCTGGGACAATATCGACCGTCTTGAAGAAACTGTCAGTGGTGAGGGAACATCTCACAGAGTCAATGGGATTGCTGTGCAAGCAAAGCCAGTCAACACACTTCCTGTCCAACCCATGCCCACTGTTCCCAAAACAAAGAAGAGAAGCATTGATGGACCCCCACCAATGTTACCAACTTACAATGCTGGACAACGGGTAGGGCCACCACAAAGCAAAAAGTCAGATGCCGATACTGCAGCCAATACTAAGCTTGCCAGAGAGAAAAACCTTCTTTGGGTCCTAGCACGCATGTCACAACAAGAAGAACAGTCAGTCAGCAGCTGGACAGGCTTCAACATCCTGACTCGAGGAGAGATGACGGTCATCCCCGACAATATAGGCTATCTGCCTACCATCAATGCTCCAGCGACACAAATGTCTACTGTCAACGAGGTGCTTAACCAGTCACTGAGCATCATGCAGTGCTTAGGCCTGAGGAAGATTGTCTGTGTCTTTGACCAAGCCCTGTATGCCAAGGCTGTCGAGATCACATGGAAACACCATGACAAGTTCCATGATATCATCGTTAGGCTTGGGGTATTCCACACCATCTGCACACTGCTGGCAATAATAGGAAAGCGTTTCCAAGATGCTGGACTCAAAGACCTCTACATTGAGTCTGGCATGATTGCAGAAGGCTCAATTGCTGGTGTTATGGATGGCCGCAAGTACAACAGGGCAGTGCGACTACACAAGCTCCTGTATGAGGCTCTCATGCGACTGACCTTGAATGGTTTCCTGTCCTGGTTGGAAGAAACTCACAGGAATGACATGGTTCACCTGAATGAGACACTGAAGACCATTGACAGCCTTGGGAAAGAAGTCTCACAACATGCTTTGAAGGAGGTCCTCGAGAACAGCTCTTGTACACGCATCATGGATCTATTTGAAGTCTACCGTGAGTTCCTTAGAGGTGGAAACGGCAGCCTCTCGAACTTCTGGATGTCCTATTTGGACATGGTTGAAATCTTGTTGGGGCTCATCCGAGCATCCAGAGAGGGAGACTGGATGCTACACTTGGCTAGCATTTGAGCAATGATCCCATGGTGCTTTGCTTATGACAGGATGAATTATGCACGCTACCTCCCCCACTACTATGCCCAGATGTCTGACCTGCCCATCACACACCCAGATGTGTACACAGAATTCATGGAAGGAGGCTTCTCAGTCCAACTGGGCTCCACCAATCCCTTTGGCCGAATCCCTGTTGACCAAGCTATAGAAGAAACGGTGAACAAAGACACCCAAACAGCTGGAGGGACAAAGGGATTCAGCTTGAAGCCAGGAGCTGTGACCAAATATTATCTCACAGCTGAGTATAGAAGCATGTACCTCAGACAGCTGAGAGACCTGACAGGTCAAGGCAGGTGCAAATGGTCTCATCCAGATCTACAGAGTCCAAGGATCAAGAGAGATGAAGCAGATGTCCAGTCTCTCATGGACCTTATGGAGAATAACTGGCTCAATCCTATGTCCCCTGATGAGATTGATTTGGTTAGCCTCTCCACTGGCAACATGGCTCCACCTGATGTGACCATAGATCTCTTGAGAGCTCTTGGGAAAGGAGAAGAGGCCTACCAAGCATTCCAGCAAACAAGGTTAGATGCAGACCCACCACCTGTGAAATTCCACGACAAGATGACCAAGCAAAGTCTGAAAACATTCTCCAATGTCAGCACAAAACAAGCTCATGGATAGAAAGCACAAGATGTGGTTCTGAAGGCAGATAGAAACCTTTTCAGACACATGATCCTGGTGGCTGAAAGCAGGAAGGTGAATCTGAAGGATGTCCTTGCCTACCCATTGGGCCCACTACCATGGGCACTGGCAAATGCTGATGGGTCCTTACGAAAAACAAACAAGGCTGCACTTGCCAGAGAGCTTGAAAAGAATGTATCTCCTGCAGAAGACATCCCAATCCCATCTACTTCCATCATTGATGGGATGAGCCTGGTCCAAAAAATGAATGGCAACAACAAAACCTTTGCACAGGTGGCAGAGTCAGCCTTGACCCAGGTCCTCCATGAGGGAGCACAGAGTGGGAGGATTGATGTTGTTTTTGATGTCTATCACCAGACTTCGATCAAAGATGCTGAACGACTGAACCGGGGTGGAGACATCACTCTCCAGTACAAGAATCTTGCAGGGGGACACCACGTCCAGCAGTGGAGAAAATTTCTGTGCAGTTCCTCCAACAAGACCAGTCTCATCAAGTTTCTGGTGGAAGAGTGGAAACTCCCACGATACAGAGCTATGCTGCATGGCAAGGTGTTGTACATGACCTGTGAGGAAACCTGCTACAAGTTGACAGAAGATGGGTGTGAGGAAGCAGCAGAACTGCACTCCACACATGAAGAAGGTGACACCCGTCTGCTCCTGCATGCATTGCATGCAGCAAATGCGGGCTCAAAGTCAGTTATCATCACAGCTGAGGACACTGATGTCATGGTGCTTTGTCTTGGCTTCCAGAAGGACATCACCTGTCCCATCTACCAGAAGTGTGGGACTCAGAACCACACACGGTTTGTCGACATAACCAAACTGGCAAGTTCACTTGGAGACAGCATCTGTGACAGCCTAATTGGCTTACATGCCTTCACAGGCTGCGACACTGTCAGTGCATTCGCTGGTCGAGGGAAGCTGAATGCCCTGAAGATAGTGAGAAAGCACACTTCCTGCCAAGAGACTTTTAGTCAACTGGGACAGACATGGAATGTGAGTGATGAGCTGTTCCATAAAATTGAGCAGTTCACCTGTCGGATGTATGTTGCTAATAGCAGCACTGCTGAGGTGAACAAACTGCGTTACCAGCTCTTCTGCACCAAAAGGGGAGAGGTTGAGTCCAGCCAGCTGCCACCATGTAGAGACTGTCTCTTTATGCATGTTCAACGAGCCAACTATCAGGCAGCAATATGGAAGTGCTGTCTGCAGGCTAACCCTGTGGTGCCAAGCCCTACTGAGTATGGATGGACAGACGATGAAGGCAAGCTGGCCATTTACTGGATGCGCTCCCCACCTGCACCAGATGTGGTCTTGGAAATGCTAACATGCAAGTGTGTGCATTCATGCAAAATGCCAAGCTGCATGTGCCTGTCAAATGGACTTCCATGCACAGACATGTGCAGGTTACAGACCTGCAGTAACCAAAAACAGCAGGATGGTCCAGAACTGGACTTTGAACTTGGGGAGTCAGATGATGAGAGAAACGAGCAGTTTGATAAATGACAGTGTGATGATTCTGATGGTGTTACTGTGGTAGTAGTCTATTGATGCACAGGATGTTGATTCTGGACTTGGTTACCCAGAGCTTGATAACAATAATGTAACCATATTCACATATTCCCATTACCCTACCCATTACCATTACATATACCCACTAATGATATGGGATTACATGTATCATTGACTAAGTATATGTAAATGTCAATGTTGTTTAAAATATTAAAATAGTTCATTACCTCACTATGGTATTCCTTTTTATCATGTATTTTGATTGTGTATTTAAACAAATGTATAGAGACCAGTTTGTGACCTAACTGGCTTTGGTCTAGTTCTCATTTAAGGCTCACAATCACCTCACACAATGAAATAGTATGGGTATATTATACATTTCCTGAATCTTTACAGTCCTGTGAGTATTCCAGTTTTTGTGTTTTGTGTCCCTGATATTCCTAGATGCCACAGGGCTAAAAGAAAGTATATAGTTTAGGCAAACATTGCAGAAAGATGTGTGTTATTGACGGGTTGAAGAGCTCAAGTGACCTCTATATTTGTGAGAAATATCCACAACAGGGCTTGAATGAAAGCTAAGAAGGTCCCCTTTAAAATGATACCAAAGACAATATTATAGAACATTGAAAAATGTCCTGACCATGAGGCTAAACCAGGATATGCACCAGCGTCTAGAAATGCAATTTAGTTTAGCGGGTGGTTAACTTCATGAGCTGATAACTGTGATACAGCTGCCACTCAGGAATGGTTATCATACCAAAATATCATCTACAGACATGGATCCTTTCAAAAATTATAAGTAAGTTTTGCCACCTTGAGTGTACCGAAATATCGTCTGGCCCATGGACTATAAGAAGATGTGTGCGCTGCTAGATGACAGTGGCGCCTCCAGAAATGTTTCATAGGGGGGGGCCAAATAGGGCCACTGAAAATCTCGGGGTGGCACACCAAAACCAAAAGCCATGACTGAATTTCAGGAGTTCTATCCTGCTGTTGTAGTGTAATGTATAGGCTGGTTGAAAACGGCCAGTATGAGAGTTAAGGAATCGCATACTGAAATACTCTGGTTTCTGATTTTTTTGACAGTTAATGTTACTAAATATCTGATGTGCATAGACTAATACCGGTACAGTTAACATTTTGAGTTCCACAATAGTTCTGCTTTAATGTGTTATGTATCTGTATATATTGGAACATGTTAGACGATTCATTGTTATGTTGTAAATGTCCAGAAATCAAAATTTCAGATAGAAGCATATTATGCATAATCAGAAGCATATTCTGACTCGTGACTGGCGGGGGGGCAGCGGGGGGGGGCTGGGATAGTATAAGGGTGGCCGTGGCCACCCCTGGTCACCCCTTGGGGGCGCCACTGCTAGATGAACAAAGTAATAAGTCCCTTGCCAAGACAGAGTTCTTCAACCTCTTGAAGTTAAAGCCAGCTCCACCCCAAACACCTTGAAAACCTGGAGACTTCGGGTAGGAGAGCTGCTAACTTCACCATTGCGTCCATGGGTGAGACACTACAGCTCCCTTTACCCCCCTTAACAGAGTGTGACATGGTGCCAGATTATAAGACAAAAATTCCCTCCACAGAGATTGCACACCATCACACCCATCTACAGCCGGTCGCTAACAAGATTCAACCTGTAGACCGGGATGCTTCGATCCTCCTGCTCTTAGGGACAGACATCCTTAGGGTGCACAAGGTACGCGAGCAAATCAGCTGCCCCCACGATGCACCTTACGCACAGCGGCTAGACCTAGGCTGGGTCGAACCGTCAGACGTCAATGTACAAAACAAATGTACTGCACAATGGTCGTGCATCCTTTCTCAGACCCTGTCCTAACAATATCTACGTCAAGGAAGACTACGGGGACACGGCGATGCACCACTGTCCAGCCTCACCTGCATGTGAGGAGAATACAAGTCTCACCATCCGTGCAGAAAACCTAGGGTGTTCGGTGTTCGACAGGTTGAAGGATGACAACAAACCAGCACTATCCATAGACGACAAAGTGTCCCTGGCCATCATGGATGCAGAGGTTTGCCAAGATAAAGGAAACAGCTGGGTGGCACCTCCACCCTTCCGCTCTCCTAGAAGACCTCCGCTGAGCTTTACAGCTCAGACACTGAGGTTATTCTGGCGTGGTGTGGAGAGGGAGGATCCACTCATAGGACGGAGGGCTGTGAGCATTCTGCTGCCCTTCGCCACATCCTGTATCTGTGAGATGGGCTTTTCTGCTGCTGCCTCACTTAAAACAAAGTGCAGAGCTAAGCTCGACATTGGGCATGACTTGGGAGTGGCGGTATCAAGCCTGCGAACCCGTTTTGAAAAGATGTGCAGTGCAAAACAGGCTCATTGCAGCACTAATGCGGTGATAAGACTTGAGCTCTCACGAACTGACTTACTCATCGTTTTCCCCAAGTACCTGCATTTGTTCTCTTTTTTTGTTGTTGCAGAGATTGAACTTCATTGCTATTGTTCTAGCAAAAATGATTTTTAAATGTTATTTCTGTGGGGTCCGGGGTAATATTGGAACTGTTATGGACACGGGGCACCCCGTTTTCATTAGTTTGCATTGTTAGTCACATTAATTGGTTTGTTTATTTTCGGACTATTTATCACAACTTTAATATTTGGCTCTATGAATGTGGGTTACATGTGAGGAGTTAATACAGGCACTTTAGGGCAGCTAGGGGTCCTCAGGGGTCCTCAGGAAAAGGCGGGGCGCGTCAGTAAACAGATCGCCTGCAGTGAAATGGCCGAGTGACTGATGTGTCTGTGTCTCTTGAATTATCCAATTAAAGAGTGAAAACCCATGCACGCGCGGAAGTCCCCCTTTGTTCAAGTGTGCAACATGTCGTTTTTCTCTGTTTTTGAAAAAGCCCACAGACTGATGGAGCAATCTAGTGACAAATGTCACAAAAAGAGGGTTTATAAAGTTGAAGTGGAACGAGCGTTTGCTATTTGCACAACAGAATTACTGGAAGACAAGTGAAAGGAATGTTCATGATCTTGATGTTATTTAAGAAAAGTTAAACTTGGCCCATTTTGTTGGGGTGGGGGGTATGAACATGTTCTTCCCCCAAAGGGGCATGACAGAAAAAGTTCGAGAACCACTGCGTTAAACCGAGGTCCCGACTCACTGTGGTCATTAAAGATCCCATGGCGCCCATCACAGAGTAAAGTCCCCCCCCCCCCCGGTGTCCCGGCAACATTCCCAACTTGACGCTATGGCCACCTCACCACCCCCGTGTAATCTCCTGAATGGTTCCTCCCTCTCCGCCTCGAGCTGAGGTGTGCTGAGCGTTCTGGCGCAAAACGGCTGCCGCATCACCCAGGTGGTGCTACACATTGGTTGAAATAAGTTTACCCCCATCAATGTAAAACGCGTTGAGTGTCTAGCTAAACCGCTAGCTAAACCGCTATACAAATGTAATCCATTATTGTTGTTATTATCATGTCAACTGACATATCTAGGCTAACTGCTAGTTATTAAGGACTGCCTGCATTGTTATTATCATACACATTTCCTTAACGTCGTCACGCCACAAGACAACAGGATATCCGGGCCCATTCCTTGGCGGTTCCTCGGGTTAGAATGCGGTAGAAGTCTTAGTGATGGACGGTGCCTTTCTCAGGACATGAGATGTTCCCAGTAGAGCCGTCTTCTGTAGCTCTTGTAGTCTGATGTTACCCAGGATCCGTTGGGTGTATTTCTCCATCCCTTTGTTTACAAGGCCCATGGCTCCTGTCACTACTGGTATTGTTGTGGTTTTCATTCCCAGTAAGGGCTGCTCCAGCTATCCTGAAGAACCAAACTAAACACAAGAGCCTTATGGCTGACGCGTGTTCCACTTGTCTGTCTGTTTGGTCCAAGAGTGATTCTTCCTTTGCCTTTTAAGTATTTATTTAAACTTGCTTGAAGACATACAGTGAAATAATGAATTGCATCCATGAAATAGTAACTTTTATCCTGACCTAATACACGTATGCACAAAGCACGAATACACGTAGGCTATGCACGGTCAGAAAACCCGTGTGGCTCCACTCTTCCATCAAGGCAACTCGCCCTTCCGCTCACTTCCTCTTCCGGAGAACGCCCCTCTCCGGTTCTTAAAGTGACATGCACCTATCTAAGACTACACAGCAAACTTAATATGTACATAAAGAAAGTGGTTACCTAAAGTATACGATGTGTAAAAAAAGTATTTAAACTAATTATTCAAATTGCTAATTAAAACATTAATTATTAACCATTAGGAGACATTTGGCTCCTACATTACCGGCCCCTAATTGTTCTGATAATACTAAAGCCTAGAAAAATGACCACATCCATAGCAAATTACATATCAAATTACATCAATACATAAAATGAACAAGCATTTGTATTATCAAACATCGGATGTTACAAAATATGAAAAGGAAGTGCTTGGTAAGCACACAGTCCAATATTTCGCCAGTCAGCTTGACAGGTCCGTTTTCTGAAAGAAAAAAGAGAAACAGAGAGAGAGAGAGAGACAGAGAGAGAGACAGGATTGAATTTTAAACCAAGTCTTTATTTAACAAAAAAATTAAACAAAAAGCAGACTTGAAATCCATCCAAACATAAACAATACTTTTCAATGTACAAACAATCAATAACCCTTTTTAACAAGCCCAAAAAACAATCATTCACCAACAACTCAAAAAATAAAAAAAACAGGTAAGACCCCTTTTATCGGAGCTCTGCAGAACAAACCCGCTCATCCTTTCTGGTGGAACACAGCAGCCCTTTATAACAACACAAGGTTGTGAATGTGTCCATATCTTCATCGTCTTGTAATGACGGAAATCTACTCTTCTCCTGGCCTTGACCATCCTGCTCAACAACAGTTGACATTCTAGACACTCTTTAATTCTCTTTTTCCGACTCACATAGATAGCCGTCTTTGCCTGCCCTGCAATGACGTTTAAGAGTTGACATTTATATTTTACACGTTGGCTGTGTTTGGAACCAAAAATAAAATCCTGTTTGCAAAAGCTTTCCCCAGATGATCTAAATAAGCGGTCTAGTAGCAGCAACAGGGGTGCAAGCCTCAGACATTCTGAAAAGCAATGAAAAACTGTTTCTCTCTGGGCACAATAGGGACAGTTGTCATTCACATTAGGGTCTAGCACAGAAACAAAAGCATTGACCACCACTATGCCATGCAAGACCCTCCACTGCAGATCACCAGCTTTTTTAATGAACGGTGGTTTGTATAAACCCCTCCCGACTGGCTTCACGTTCTCCCCCAAGCCCAGCTGGGCTCTCCAGGGTGTATCAGTCCCACCACTCAGTTTTTCTTTATTCAGGATTTTTACCAGCATATTATACATGGTCTTACCTTTAAGTACATTCAGCCTTTCATTAAGAACATTTCCCAAATCCAAAAGAGGCCCTATACAATTTTTCAGATCAGGAACAACCATTAAAAGAGGAACTTGATCCTCACAATTGAGATGAGTAGAACCACTGCAGTATGATGTCAAAAGCCCCCGTTCTATTGCTGTGAGCTGACCATTCCACTTAAGTAGTACCCGACTAAGGAGACGCGTAGATTTCACTCCCAGGTGAGATGCTAGCGCAGCAGCGTTGTCAAGATTGGGCCCAGCCAGCTCCACCACCTGAACCCAACGTGATGACCTTTGCCTGGCAGAGCAGCTTTGATACCGTGGGTCCGATGTCGCAGAACGTGTCCATTCGCCCACCATACACCACCGGCTCTTTTAGAAGCCAGCTCAGAGAGTCAGAACAGCCCATTCTCTCCTTCTTGAACATATTCCACACTCTTATGAGCCCACGATAAAAACCAGGCAATCAGTTGAGGTTTGAGTTGTTAATAGCCATTGAAAATAAAGGCAAGTCTATTCCGAGTCCACAACACCGTTGAAGTATTGCACAGGCTCCTGGTCGCCACACAAAGTCTCTAGGCCCAGTGAGCAACCTTTGCATGAACTGGAGGCGGAAGGCTGCACCCTTGCTGGCCAGATGGATCAGCCCTTGACCCCCTTCATCTTTAGGGAAGGTACAGCACACTCTGAGGTATCCAGTGCAAGTTGTCCCTGAAAAAGTTCACCAGCAGAGCCTGAATCTTGGCCAGGAGGTTGGTTGGAGAATCAACGCATGTTAATCGATGCCATAGTGTTGATGAGACCAGGTTGTTGATTACTAACATGCGACCCCTATATGACAGTTTTGGTAGAATCCATTTCCACTCCCTAAGACGTCCTTCTACTTTTTCCAAAACATTCTCCCAATTCTTATTTGAAAAAGTTTCATTCCCTGCAGACACTCCCAGATATTTCATCCCTCCCCTTTTCCATGTCAATCCCCCAGGTAACATGAGCTAACCGTTCAGTCCCTCTGCTACCATCAGTGCCTCACTTTTCCCTCAGTTGATATCTGACCAAACTTGTTAACCTTTTTTACTAAGACATCACATCTCTTTGGTCCTTTACAAACACAGCTACATCATCAGCATAGGCAGAGAGCTTAAAATTTGCGCCGCAACTAGCAAAAGCAACTCCAGACAACGCACACCTCAATTTATGCAACAGGCGCTCAATGGCCAGGGAGTACAACATTCCAGAACATCCCTACCTGATTCCTCTTTGAACTTTAAAAGGAGCACTCAAACCACCGTTAATTTTAAGTACACGCTCAATGTCACTGTACAAAACCTTGATCGTAGCTATAAAACCTGGGCTGAGACCGAAAGCTTTCATGGTTTGACACAAGTGCTGGTGTTCAACCCGGTAAAAAGCCTTTTCCTGATCTATGGAAATAAGACCAGTTTCAACTCCCAATGAACTAGAGATGTCCAAAACGTCCCTAATTAATGTAATGTTGTCAGTGATCAGCCTACCGGGCACACAGTAAGTCTGGTCAACATGGATGACCTCCTTCATCACCTTTCTCAGTCTGTTTGCTAATACCTTAGAAAAGATCTTGTAATCAGTGCAGAGCAGGGACACTGGCCGCCAGTTCTTAATGTCCTGCAAATCCCCTTTCTCGGGCAATAGAGTAATGACGGCCCTTCTACAACTCTGAGGCAACCGCCCCTCAGTTGCACTGTTCCTCAGGACAGTCAACAAATCCCCTCTGAGCACCGGCCAAAAAGACTTATAGAACTCAACATGTAAACCATCTATACCAGGTGCCTTGCCACTTTCCAGAGTTTGCAGGGCGTCATGAAGTTCTTCAGGGGAAAGTTGTGCCTCAACGTCTGTATTGAGTGCTTCCTCAACCTTTTTTAGCACATCATAGAATGACTCAGCCCCCAGCACATCCTGCCTGAATTCACTCTTATAGAGGTCACTGTAAACCCTGCTGCGTATTTCAGAATTCCAGAAAAATCTGATAGCTGCTTACCAGTGTTAGTACGCAGAGAGTGAATGGTTTTTCTCTGCCCATTCTTTTGCTCTAGACTAAAGAAAAAGTGAGAAGGAGCATCCATATGTATGGCGTTCAGGGAGCGTGAGCGGACCAGTGCCCCCTGTGCTGTAATACCCAGCAGGCTAGCCAATGCAGACTTTCTGGATTTGAGAGCCTCTACATGGCCTCTGTCTCCTGTGGAATCTGCCAAATTCTGTAGTTCCACCATTTTATCCTCTAGATCTCTCATAGATCTGGCTATGTCTCTGGTGACATTGCGAGTGTACTGCTGGCAAAACTGCTTTATCTGACACTTGCCAATGTCCCACCATTGTTTTAAAGAACTAAATTCAGACCTTCGGCTTCTATATTGGTCCCAGAAAAACTTAAAAGCATCTCTACAGTTGTTATCATTTAGGAGGCCTGTGTTAAAATGACAGAAAGCACTATTTGTTTTAACACTCCATATGAAAACCGAGCACTGTACAAGAGAGTGGTCAGAGAAACAAACTGGAAGTATGTTACATTGTTTAAACACATTAAAATGATGTTTAAAACGATAAAACTGTTACGGCTCGCCCATCCCGCGCCGTGGCCCGCCCACCCCGTGCCGGCAGCCAATCAGCTCGTCAGGGCCGGGCTTAGTCGTCAGGGCTGGGCTTAAGTTTGCTGGTCTCCTAGCGCCCGTTGTCAGTTCGTGTCGTAACCTACTCGCAGTAGTGGTTACTCTTCCCCCCCCGGTGCATTTCTCTCCGAGTTTATCTCAGCCCTTGGTTTACGGTTTTCTTTGTGAAGTTTCCCTGTGGAAGTATCCTGCCGTGTTCCCAGTTTGGATTACCCGTGAGTATTTTTTCCTTGGACTTCCCGTTTTCTTGTCGCTCATTGCCTTCCTGTGTTTGACCGTTGTACGAGCAAGTAATAAAGTACGCCAGTTTTCGGCTAACCCCATCTCTGCCTGGTGTCGTGCGCTTGGGGTCTTCCACAAACCCTAACAGTACGAACTGACCATGACGACCCCAGCCGACACAGAGAGCGTACCGACCAGTCCGGTTCAAGCGGCTCTCATCAGACAGATCCAACTGATCAACTCCCACACCTGAAGTAATACTTGGGGTAGTATTGGTCGAGGATCAGTGACCACACCGGGTTATAGAACTCAGGTTTAATCGTGGCTCGGTAGGCAGACGTAATAACCATTCATGGTAGTGGTGTAACCATAATAACAGTCCGGGTAGTACATAACACCTAGTGTAGTTCCAGTGGATATACATGGCGTTATATCACTACATCCCCCCTGTTTAGTTTTCAATTTTTACAGTATCAAAATACTCCAAAACATTCCAATGTGGTACAATCATTGATCAGCATTGTACAGTCATTACACAGAGGTTGCCTTCTCTTTTTTTTTTAGACAACACACTCAGAATTGTCCATCTCACAAAACAACAAACATATTCAGAGCCCTCCTTTTGTGTGTGATTGTCGCTACTCATAGTCCTTGTAGTGAGCTGGTTTGGAAACAGCTCTTCCATATCTTGTGCGTACTGTCTTGTGTGTTTCACAGGTTTGGCTGGAAGAAGTTCCAGCTGCATGAGTGTCCCGTTGAGGTTCTGTGAAGCGGGTTCTTGCGCTCCTCAGTGTATGGGGGTGGTGAATTTCCCGCAGGTGGCTCCTGCCACGTCTGAGTTTGTTCCCATTTGATTTTTGCACAATGTAGCTCCTTGGCTCATCGCACTTTTGTACGACGGTGGCTGGATACCAAGTCCCTTTTTCCTTGTTTAGGACAGATACGTGATGCCCGGGACCGAGTGGTGGTAGTTCTCTGCCGCTGCTGCGGTCATGATGTTCCTTCATGTTTGCTGTTCTCTGCTCCAGGTGGAGTCGGTTTTCCTCCTTGCCTGGGTCCCCTCGACTCGGCAGCAGGGTGGCCTTCCGAAGATCAGTTCTGCTGGTGATGGTAGTTTACTGTCGATGGGTGTTGCTCTGACCTGTAGTAAGGCCACTTGTATGTTACCTCCTTGTCTCATGGTTTTCTTCACAATGGATTTGATGTGTCACACATGCCTCTCAATGAATCCATTGCTTTTTGGATAGTGGGGTGAGCTTGTCACGTGCCTGATTCCCCAGTCAGCCATGAATTTCTGGAACGCGTGCCCTGTGTACTGGGGTCCATTATCTGTAAGTATCTCGTCATGCCTTCCAAAAAGAGACATGTACATTTCCATTTTTTGTGCAACTGCCCAGCTGGACACAGGCATGGGCATTTCATCCACTAGAGGGAACTTAGAATATCTGTCCACAATCAGTAAATACTGATTTCCATCGATCTCGAATAGATCAGAAGCTAGGGATTGCCATGGTTTTGACGGTATGTTGTGTGGGTTGAGAGGTTGCTTTGGATTTGCATCCGGATGTTCCACGCATACACTACATGACCTGCAGACTCTTTCGATGTCATCGTTCATTCTGATCCAGTAGACACTTTCTCTCGCCAGTCGCCGTGTCTTTTCGATGCCCTGGTGTCCTACATGCAGCTGTTCGAGTATAGAATCAGTCATGGAGTCTGGGATGAGCACCTGTCTGCCTTTGAATATGACTCCTGCTTCAACTGCGAGCTCATCTCTGAATGACCAGTACTCACGTAGTTGTCTTGGTAGAGCTTTGATGTTGTCTGGCCATCCCTGGTGGATCAGCTCTTTCAGTGCATTGGGTCTGGGGTCGCTGGTGGTTTCCGTGCGGAGTGCGTCCTGTTTCTCGGGAGAGAAGTTTATCATTGCAACAGTGAGCATCTCTGGATCATCGACTTCTACCTCTATTCCGTCAATGCGCTCGTCCAGCTCGATGTTGGTGTTGTTCTCAGGGTTGGGTAGTCGGCTGAGTGTGTCTGCCAGGACCATCTGGTTTCCTGGTCGATACGTGACCTCGTAGTTGTATCCTTGTGTTTTTATCAGCATTCGCTGAAGCCGTGGCGGGGCGGCATGCAGTGGCTTTGTGCATATGGTAACGAGGGGTTTGTGGTCTGTAACTACAATGAATGACTTCCCATACAGGTAGGTATGGTATCGCTGCATTCCATAGACTATGGCCAGCATTTCTCGCTCTATGTTGCTGTACCTGGATTGGCAGTCGTCCAGTGTCTGAGCCAAAAGCTATGGGTCTTTTGTTCTGCACTAATGCCACGCCCAGTCCTTTCTGTGATGCATCGACCTCAAGTGTCAGAGGTGTGCTTGGATCATAGTACTTCAGGCAGTCATGTTCGTTGATAACTGATTTCAGGTCCTCAAAGCTCTTTTGGTGGTCAGTGTCCCATGTCCAAGGCACGTCACTTTTCAGCAGCACCCTCAGTGTGTGTGCTTTGTCTGCGAACTTTGGGATGTAGGGTGACAGGTAGGTCAGCATCCCCAAGAATCTGCTCAGTTCATCTTTGTTCTGGGGTGTCGGCATTTTCTGGATGTCCCTGATTTTGGCTGGGTCAGGTTTGATACCTTTGTCTGTGTACAGGTTGCCAAAGAATGAGATGCTTGTCTGTTTGATTGTGCACTTGTCACTGTTGAACACAATACCTGTCTTGGCTGCTCTCTCCATCAGGTTGGTCAGGTTCCTGTCATGCTCCTCTTCGCTTGCTCCGTAGACTGCGATATCATCGGCTATGCTGACGACACCGTCGAGCCCCTCCAGGATTTGGTCCATCTTTGCCTGGAAGAGATCTTGAGAGACACTGAGACCAAATGGCAAACGTTTCCAGCAGTATCTACCAAATGGAGTTCGGAATGTGGTTAGCAGTTGTGACTCTTCCTCCAGGTGTATTGACCAATATCCAGCTTTTGCGTCAAGTTTGCTGAATATTTTTGCATTTGCAAACTTTGGGTTCAGTTCCTCCACAGTAGGAATCTTGTGTGGGCATCTCCTAAGGCTGGCATTAAGCTTTTGGGGGTCTAAGCATATGTGAAGGGAACCGTCTTTCTTTGTGCTGTATGCCAGACTCGAGCACCAGTCTGTGTGCTGTTCTACTTTTCTTAAAACATCTTGTTCGACTAGGTTATTCAGTTCATCTTTCAGTTTGTCTTTGATGTGAATGCTGCACTTACGTGGTGGGTCTATGAATGGTTCAGCATCCTTTTTCAGGAAGAGCTTGGCCTTTCCACTGAAGTTGCCAATTTTGTCAAACTGGTCTGGGTATGCTCTCTTTAGGTCTGCACTGTTAGATATGGTCATTTTTGGTTTTGTCTGTCTTGTGTTGACTTTTTTCTGGTTTGCATGTCCTTTCTCGGTCACTGCATCTACATTGACAGTCACTAGGTTTAACAGTTCACATGTTGGCAGCCCAACTATGGCTGGCCCTGGTACGTCTACAACATAGAACTTTGCATTGATCCATTTGGATTCTTTGTACTGGCATGGAATGTCAATGGTGCCTAGGCAGGGGATGGCGTGACCACTGTATGCAGATAGCCTCCTATTGGGTTTTTTTCAGTCGTTTCTGGGTGCATGCATTTTCACCGTACATCTGCTTGAAGGTACGCAATGGGAGTGTGTTGCCTGACGCACCTGTGTCTATCTTCAGACGTAGTGTGTATCCACGACCAGGTAGGTCAGGTGGTGTCACCTTCAGGACTATGTACGCCTCCTCTCTGGCCGGCTTGCTGTCTATGCTATGCATGCACTTTTCACTGATAGTTATGGAGTGGAACTGTTTCTGGTAAGTACTTTCGTTCTCACTGTCTGTTTCACTGCTACTCTCTACAGCATGTATGCGAGTCCTGCTCTGTTGCTTTTTGTCTTTATAGGTTTTGTGCTTGTGCTGTTTTGTCTTGTGGTGTGTGGGACTTACTTCCCCTGCTCCTGCTCTGGCTGGAGTGTTCCTGGCGCTCTCATTTGGCCTTCCTGCAGCACCGCTCCCAATGACCTTTTGCACCACACGCATTGCATTCATCATCATATGCAGGACATCGATGTGGTTTGTGGCTTCTCCCACAGTTACAACATATGCGGTCCCTGTCCACAGCGTGGATTCTCTCATTGTGTGACAGGCTAAGTTTGTCTAACTGTTCATTGCCTGCTGTCAGGGCTTCATATTTTCGTCCCTCGGCCAGAACCTCTGCTAAGGAATATCCTTTTGGTTTGCTGTATAGATCATTCCTCAGGGCATCATGGGGAGTGCTCGCAATAACAAGCTCAATCATATGCTCGTTAAGCTCTTCGTCTGAAAACTGACATTTCTGTGCTAGTGTTCTGGCTCTGGTCACAAAATCATCAATATTCTCATCTGGTTTCTGTCTGTGTTGCATCAGTTGCAGTCTATGGATTCTGAAATTTACATTCAACTTTAGCTGTTTTTCAAAGAAGTCCCATAGTTTGGCAGGCTTTTTCTTTTCATCATCGGTGAGACCACTGGCGTTCAGTCTTTTTAATCCTTCATCTCCGATTCCACGACATATTTTCCTAGCTTGTTTAGCTGTGCCATTTATTTCTTCATCTTCTAAATACAGAGTCATTTTCTGTTTATACAGTGAAATTGCCTCACCCAGGTCCGGGTCTGACCAATTCATCGTCGGTAGATACGATGCCATGACGTCTCCTGTTGCTAGCTAGCTAGTTAGCTTTGCGGCTAGCTCAGCTCCGGCGCACTCTTGCTTGAATGATGACAGAAATTATCCACGGACAATTTTATCAGTTTATCTTCATTCTTCATAGAGAGTACTTTACCGCTGCCACCATGAAGTAATACTTGGGGTAGTATTGGTCGAGGATCAATGACCACACCGGGTTATAGAACTCGGGTTTAATCGTGGCTCAGTATGCAGACGTAATAACCATACATGGTAGTGGATTAACCATAATAACAGTCCGGGTATTACATAACACCTAGTGTAGTTCCAGTGGATATACATGACATTATATCACTACAACAACCAGCAGCTAGAGGCGGCCTCTGCTGCGGTGAGCGATCTTCAGACTCGGGTCCAGCCCCTCCAGGCCTGTGTGGGTAACCTAACGAGCCAGCAGGCTGCGTTGGCGAGCCAACAAGCAGAGATCCCGCGGCAGTTGCAGACCATCACGGCGGCTCTCACCATCCAGCCGCCGGGCCAGCCTGCCCCTGGAGTCGTGGGTACCCACCCCTGGGCCCGTTGCCCCAGTTAACCCTGTGGGGCTCAACCTAGTTCCCCGGGAGCCCTGCCTCTCCAGTCCACGACCATTTGATGGCGACTTTGAGACCTGTGCCACGTTCATCATGCACTGTGAGCTGGTCTTCCTGCACCAACCCAGCATGTTCACGTCTGATGCTGCCCGTGTCGCTTACGTGACCAACCTGCTCACAGGCCGAGCAGCTCAGTGGGCCACTGCTTCCTGGTCCATGAAGGCCAGTTTCTGCCTCACCTACGAGGACTTTGTGGCGGAACTACGGAAGGTTTTCCACCATCCAGTCGGTGGCCAGGACCCTGGTGCTCGGCTGAGCAGTATCCAGCAGGGCAGTGGCAGTGTCACAGACTACTCGGTGGAGTTCAGGCTCGCCGCAGCTGAGAGCGGCTGGAATGACCAGTCACTTCCGGTCACCTTCCGGAGAGGTCTCAGCGAGGCTGTCAAGGACCAGCTAGCCACCTGGGAGGAGCCCACCTCCCTCGATGACCTGATCAAACTCGCCATCCGCATCGATGGACGCCTCCGGGAGAGGAGGCACGAGCGAGCCCTGTGTGTATCCCCGTCCATTCCCCTGTCGTCCAGCACTCCTGACAGGACCCCTACTCCTGCTCGCCCCACTTTCCCTGTGGCTGTTTCTCCCTCCGCACCCCAGACCACAACGGGGGAGGAACCTATGCAGCTGGGGCACACGCGCCTTAGTCTGGCCAATCGGGAGGCCCGGTTCAAGGCGGGTCAATGCCTCTACTGTGGCCAGAAGGGACATCTGATCAGCGGCTGCCCCACTCGGCCAAAAGACCAGGCTCACTGGGGCACCGGGAGATCCTAGTGAGCCGCCTTTCCTGTTCCCGCCGCCCTGCCCCACATAACCATCTGGTTAGCGTTACCCTGGCCTGGGCTGACCAGCGGCTCACGGTGGGTGCACTCCTCGACTCGGGAGCTGATGAGTGTTTCCTGGACTCGGAGTTTGCTGCCCAGGCTGACATCCCGCTAGAGACACTGGAGAAGCCCATGGAGGCCTTCGCGCTGGACTAGCGCTGCCTGGCCAGTGTCACCCAACGCACCCACCCTGTCTCTCTCACCATAGCAGGGAACCATGTGGAGAGACTTCGGTTCTTCATCATCCAGTCCCCGTTAGTCCCTGTGATCCTAGGGCACCCCTGGTTCGTGCAGCATGAGTCACACATCGCCTGGGCCTCCGGTACCATCAAGGAGTGGAGCTCCTTCTGTCATGCCCAATGTCTCCAGGCTGCTCCCGGCCCATCCCCCTGACGTGCCCCTAGTGCACCGCCTCCCGACCTCTCCTCTGTTCCCCCTGAGTACCATGAGCTAGGTGAGGTTTTCAGCAAGACCCGGGCCCAATCTCTTCCTCCTCATTGGCCTTATGACTGTGCTATCGACCTCCACTCTGGGGCACCCCTTCCCAGCAGTCGTCTGTACAGTCTGACCATCCCCGAGAAGGCTGCCATGGACGAGTACATCTCCGAGTCCTTGGCAGCGGGGCTCATTCGGCCCTCGCCCTGCCAGGTGGCAGCTGGATTCTTTTTCGTGAAGAAGAAGGACAGGGGCCTCCGACCCTGCATTGACTATCGCCAACTCAATGAGATAACCGCCAAGAACAAGTACCCCCTTCCTCTCATGAGTTCCACCCTTGAGCCCCTCACCCAGGCTACAGTCTTCACTAAGATGGACCTCCGGTGTGCCTATCATCTGGTCTGGATCCGGAAGAGGGACGAGTGGAAGACAGCCTTTAAGACGCCCCAGGGTCATTATGAGTACCTGGTCATGCCGTTCGGCCTCACCAACGCCCCGGCGGTATTCCAGGCTCTCATGAATGACATTCTCCGCGACATGCTGGACGAGTTTGTGGTGGTCTACCTGTTATGTCTGCACACATCAACAGTGCTGCATTTGATTTGGTGCTGTTCTATTGTGCTGGGATCGATTGGTGATGTCTGCGGGCTCTGGGTTGTTTGATCGGGTCTGCCTGTGATGCTGTGTCAGTCTAAATAAAGAATGCAACGTCGCGGTTGTGTTGAGCGACAGTGCTGTGTCCTGACGTGATTTCTAAATACAATATTGGCGACGAAGATGGCGGATATCTCTCTCCCACCACCTGCCCCCTTCCTGGCATTACCTGGCGAGCCTCCGGTACCATGGACTCGCTGGCTACATAGTTTTGAAAATTACATCATCGCCTCAGGGCTCGGCGACGTGAGCCAGGCTAGGGAGACGGCTCTGTTGCTACACTGCTTGGGAGCAGAGGGTCATCGTGTGCTCGGGACTCTGGGGAACGTCACAAACTTTGACGAAGCTGTGGGACTTATGAGCACCCATTTCGCTGCTCCACAGAGTGCCCTCCTTCGGCGATTTATATTCCGTCAGCGACACCAACTGCCTGGTGAGTCTGTGCGGCAGTACGTAGCTAATTTGCGAGGGCTAGCTAGCTCATGCAAGTTGGTTCGCGACCAGCTAATCGAACACACCAACAACGCAAAGGTGCGTGAGACTCTCCTGCTGGAAAAAGACGATCTGCTGCTGTCCAGAGCAATTACCATCGCACTACAGGTTGAGGGAGCAGCTGACTGTGCTGCTGTGCTAAATACACAGCAAGTGGCCACCTCCAGTCAAGCTGCCAACGACTCCTCCCTCTACTCACGGCTGCCCCTCGGGACGCAACCCAGCCAGAGCGAGGCGGGCGCCGACTCCACTGGGGACGTCTTGCAACTGCAACGACGGCGTTCTCGGCCCCGCCCTCAACAGTCCTGTGGTAACTGTGGGTCTCGGTCTCATGTTTCAAGGGCTCAGAACTATGTATCACGCGAAAGACGTTCAAAGTGGCAAAGCTCTGCTCGCCGTCACAAGCCCACAGAATCCACGGGCGCTGCAAACAGAGAACGGAAGCCAGAAGGCACATGCCACTACTGTGGGTCCACACACGAGAAACTGAAATGCCCAGTATACGGAGCCATCTGCAAAGCCTGTGGTAAGAAGAACCATTTTGCCGAAGTATGCAAACAAGCACAACACAAACGTCATGTTAACCTAATGCTGGAAGACAGTGAGCCAGATGATGAATCAACAGATGAAATGTGGTACGTCTCACATGTAAACTCTATACAAGACAAGGCTCATAACCTGTTTGTCAATCTGAAGCTGACGCCGCCAATTCATGGAAAAGTGACATATGACGCCACACAGTAAAATCCTGAGTGTTAATTTAACTTCCTGAGTGTTAATTCAACTCTGAGAGTGTACAAATGGAGTTTTTTACGGTGCAGCCACACAGTGAAATGTCAATTGGACACAGGCTCAACTGTCAATGCACTGAGCTACTGAGACGTACAAAACATAACACAGGACGGCAACCCAGCTCTCCATCCCAGCAAAGCCACTGTCAGGTTATAAGATGGATCACTTATAAAGCCAACAGGAGAAATCAAACTCTAGCTGGAACATGATGGACAGACACACAAGCTCAAGTTCCAGGTCATGGAATCATCTCAGATCCCTCTGCTATCAGCCGACATGTGCCAGAAGCTAAACTTGCTCAAGGTAAATCAGAGACACATCGTTCATCATGTGGACACTTCACAAATGCCTATTGAAACGCACACAGCACCCACGACAGAGGAGATACTGTCCAAATATGTAGATGTGTTTGAGGGGCTTGGCTGCCCACCTGATGAGCTATGCCTAAATGTCGATACTAACATATGGCCAGTACAACAACTACCGCAGTGGGTTCCTATCCCGCTAAAGAAAAAAAGTAACAGAAGCAATACTGTCAATGGAGGAGCAAGGAATCATTGCTAAAGTCACTGAGCCCACACAATGGATCAGCAACATAGCCATTATCGAGAAGCCAGGGAAACTGCGCACCTGCATCGACCCGAGCGCACCCAACAAGGCTCTGCTGAGGTGTCACTATCAGATGCCCACCATAGAGGAGACACTGCCAGACATAGCGAATGCCAAGGTATTCTCAGTGCTTAGATGCGAAGGATAGATACTGGCAGGTGAAACTAGATGAAGAAAGCAGCCATCTCACCACGTTTTGGACACCTCTGGGAAGATACAAGTGGTTAAGAATGCCATTTGGTATCATGCCAGCAGCTGAAGAATACCAACGCAGACAGCATGAAGCACTACAGGGACTGACTGGTGTGAGTGTCATAGCAGATGACATTCTTCTCTATGGCTGTGGAGATACACAGGGGATGACATTGGCAGACCACGACAAAAACGTTGCAGCCCTACTGCAAAGGGCGAGAGAGGTCAACCTGAAGTTAAACAAGAAGAAACTCAAGTTGAAGCAATCCAGCATACCATACATGGGTCATCTTCTCATCACAGAGGGCCTGCTCCCGGACCCAGAGAAGATAACGCCGGAGCAAAACATGCAGGCGCCTACCGATGTCAAAGCGCTACAGAGGCTTCTGGGGTTCGTGAATTACTTAGCAAAATTCCTTCCCCACCTATCTCATGTGTGCGAACCACTCAGGCAGCTGACGGACAAGGTCATCCAATGGGCGTGGCTACCGCAACACGAAACAGCCCTCGACACTGTGAAGGATCTGGTTACACATCGCCCAGTGCTCAAGTACAACAACATGAAGGAGGAAGTGGCACTTCAATGTGATGCCAGTGCGGTGCGGCTCGGTACAGCTCTCATGTAAAATGTACAACCTGTTGCTTTTGCCTCCAGAACTCTTAACTCCCACTGAACAGAGGTATGCTCAAATCGAGGAAGAATCCCTCACCATTGTCTTTGCATGTGCCAAGTTTGATCAATACATCCATGGCAGGGAGAGAATCACATTGCACAGCGACCACAAGCCACTGGAGGTGATCTTCAAAAAGTCCCTCCTCACAGCCCCCAAGAGGCTACAGAGAATGCTACTACGGCTCCAATGCTATCAGCTGCAGGTACAATACAAACCAGGCAAACTGCTGCATGTAGTGGATTTTCTCTCCAGAACGGCTCAACCAAATACGACACACACGCAAATGCAAACACCAGCCACAGTCTACGCCATGGGCCTGATTACAGAGGCCCTCGAAGGTGTGGATCACAGCAGCTGTACCAACATCTCCACAAAAACACTGGAGTCCATCAGAGCTGCCATGCTCAAAGATCTCTTATGTCAGGCTCTGTGTGCCCAAATCTCTGAAGGCTGTCCCATCTGTAAACGGGCAGTAGATCAAACACTGAGACCGTTTTGGACATTCAAGGAGGAGCTAGCCACTGACAATGGACTGATATTCAAAGTGACAGTGTTCATCCCAGAGCTACTACGCGATGACTTCCTATCAAAGATTCACTCAGGGCACTCCGTTATTGAAGGCAGTCTCAGGAAGGCACGGGACACAGTATTCTGGCCAGAAATAACGGAGGAGGTGAAGAAGTATGTGAGCAGATGTAGCACGTGCAACACCCTTCGGGGAGACAGCAGAAGGAATCACTCAATCCCCATCATCTCCCCAAACTCCCATGGTCAAAGGTAGGCATGGACCTCACATTCACTGTGAACCAATCATACTACCTCATAACGGTCGACTACTATATGGACTATTGGGAGCTGGATGAATTGGAGGACACCACAGCATCTACCATCATCGATTGCTGAAAACAGCACTTCAGCCAACATGGCATCCCTCACACTGTCATCTCAGACAGCAGCCCCCCTTCTCTGGACTTGACTTTCAGACCTTCTCCAATGACTGGGACTTCCAAAACGAAATATCATCACCATACCACAGCCAAAGCAATGGCAAGGCACAGTCAGCTGTCAAAATAGCCAAAACAATACTGAAAAAGGGGGCGCTGGCAGAAGAGGACCCATGGAAGGCAGTGTTAGCATGGAGAAACACTCCAAGCAGGGGGCTTGACAGCTTCCCGGCTCAGCGGCTCATGTCCAGACGCATGTGCACACACCTGCCCTCCAAAGATCTTCTGTCCTCTGCTTCAACCTCGGGTAGTGCAAAATGTGGTCATGAAGAAGCACAGAAAGGGGCTTATTTCCAAGCACCACTATGATGCACATGCCCATGACATGCCAGTGATCATTCAAGGGGAGACAGTCCGAGTCTTGGGCACGTTGGGTCTTACCAACAGTGCATGGTCCCTTGGAATCTGCACGGACCAGAAGAGTGACAGATCATATGAGGTGCTGGTACATGGTAAAACATAACGAAGAAACAGGAAACACATCCACCCAGTGGACGAAACACTCAGACCTTCACCGCCTGAGAACCCTGAAGAGAATGAGGACTGGGGGAGTTGGGGTGGAGCTGTAGTGGCCGACAATCCAGAGGGTCACACTCCAGCACTGGCTGAAAACACAGTCCAGGCTGCAGACCCGGAGCCTCAAGGTCTCCGCCAAACCAGGACCAGGAACAACATCAGGCCTCCAGAGACTATGTGACTTGAACATGGATTTATTAAAAAAAAAAAGAGGCATGAGAATGTAATGTATATTATCTGAGTTACTGTTCATGGTTTATTGAGTAGCAACTGCAAGAACTCACTGTTTTTTTATATCTCTGAGAGAATCACTTTCATTTGTCGTGTGAAGGGAGATGCTACGAGAGTTGGCCTGTAGGTGGCAACACTGTGTTAATCTTAAGTATCTGTGATCTACTAGACAAGAGAAGTAGAGTGACTGCACTAATGTACAAGGCATATTCTGTGCTATGTCCCAGAGTTATAAGTAAAGCTTCATAAACCTGCGTATCTGCGTGATCATTTCAACAACACTCATGGACTGTGAAAAGCTGAGTGCTAACAAATACACACACATACACCATACACTCGGACTTTTGGACAAGCCAAGTGCTAACGCCAACACACGCGCTCTCTATACACTCATGGACTGTGAAGGACTAAGTGCTCACATGCAAGCACAGATACACTCCGTACATTCATGGACTGTTAAACCGCTGAGTGCTGGCATGCACGCACGCTCCCTGCACGCACGCTCCCTACACTCCTGGACTTTGATAAAGCAGAGTGGTTACATGTATGAACCGTTGCGAGGTTGAATTAACAGCATCATATGCACTGGGTAAAGCTTGAAAAGTTGATGTAACTCGTTTGTTGAGATGTCGGGACGACAGATGTGTTGAAGGGAAGTGTGTAATGGATATGAAATAGTCTACTAAATGCACGGAATGGGAAAAGATAGTGTTACAAAAAACATCCACTAGATGTGCACTGAATAAGTTAAAATGGCTATAATTCATTGCTTTACAAAGAGTTAGAAATGCACTCTGATCTGCCAATCGCATTATCTGCAATCCATTGCTTTGGTATAGAGATGTGCAATTCATGGCTCCTGCTGTCCAGGTAAAAGAGGTCACAAAGACACCATGTGTTTAAAACATCGTATATTTGCGTTCTCTAATGTTTTGGGAAAATGTAGTTGAAGTAACGTTTTACAGTGTTTCTTTATTTCCCCAATTTCAACTATCAGCCCGTAATCTACTGATGTGTTTTCGATTGCTCCTGCCTGTGAGGGAAACGCGTGGCTTGCGACTAGTTCATTACAACTCATGGACTTGAAGCAGCAACATCCTTTCTGTATTCATTCCTTTCATATCCCCCCTTAACACGGGCGTAACACAGATGGGGGCCGCTGGTAGCACACTGGAACATTTAAAGCACAGACTCAGACCATTGATGAGATCCATACCGAGTACAGCAGTACCGGATTCAACGATGAAGAGGGCATCTGAACATGTAGAGTCAGTCCAGGACACAGTCGCAGGTAGACAGCCAAGCACAGGGATAGGAGCACGGGAGTAGGTAACTAACTTTACTGTAGGAGGCTGCAGGTGATCTCCTTTGAAATCTCCTTTGAATCCAAGTAGAGCGGAGTATATAAAGTATGAGGAGTTGGATCTAGATCCAGCCCTGCCCCCTGGATCTCGTGTTCTGCAATGAGGACCATCTCGAATTCACCATCAGTTCCACAGGCGCTGTAGCAGCCGTAGTCTTAATGTTAACTGTGCAACGGATTTGGTCAGATGCTGTATTGTTATACCCCTGGAAAGGGGAAGAAATATGACAAGTCACTACACGCAGTGTTTTCTCCACTAAAGCCTTTATCACAAATCAATGAAATTATAAACAATACATTTTCCTATTCTCACAATAACCATAATACTGTAGAGCCGAACGGAGAAGACCGTAGGTTCACACTTTAGCCGTGTAGGCAACTTTCTTTAATCCACGGTAAATCAGAGAGACAACAAAACCACAGCTCGACTGAGCGGAGTCCACCACGTGAGCCCCCCCAGAATTCGCCCTAGTAATCGAAGTCAGGCAGGCGCGGGGGGACGACAGGCCGTCCGCGGCGGCTCCGGGTAACAGGGGCCGGAGTGTCTCTGGGAGGCATTGACGCGGGCCTGTGGAGGTCGGCCTGAGGAGCAGAAGAGGCAGCGCGGGCCTCCACGGGCGGAGGAGGCGGAGCCGGGGGACGACCGCGACGAGGAGGTTGGGCTAACTCCAATGGCTGCGTCAAGTCCAGGTGTGCGGGTTTAACTCGGTCCACTGAAACATGCTCGGCCGTGCCCCCAAAATCCACCACCAGGTGCTTAGTTCCCCGTTCCAGGACGCGGAAGGGGCCGTCATAAGGGGGCTGCAGAGGGGGGCGGTGTGCGTCGTGACGGATGAACACGTAGTCCGCTGACTGCAGACCTGGGGGCACCTGGGACACCGGAGCGCCGTGTTGGGCGGTAGGGACGGGTGTGAAAGCTCTGACCCCGTCCAGCAAGGAGGCTCGTTGGTCCACAGCTGACCAGGGACGCGTTGCGTTGGGCATGAAATCGCCTGGGACTCGCAGCGGCGTGCCGTACACCAGCTCCGCAGAGGAGGCTTGTAGGTCTTCCTTCGGGGCGGTCCGCAGGCCCAGCATGACCCATGGGAGCTTGTCAACCCAGTTGCAGTCCTTGAGAGTAGCCCGAAGCGCAGCCTTCATGGACCGGTGGAAGCGCTCACATAGGCCGTTCGCTTGAGAGTGGTAGGCGGTAGTGCGGTGAAGCTTGACGCCCAGAGCCTCACCCACAGCATTCCATAGGTCTGAGGTAAACTGTGGCCCGCGGTCAGATGAAAGGTCGGAAGGCGTACCGAAACGTGAGACCCACGACCCAATAAAAGCCCGGGCCACATCAGCAGACGTCGTGGATGCCAGGGGAACAGCTTCAGGCCGGCGCGTAGTCCTGTCCACCACAGTGAAGAGGTAAGTGAACCCATGGGAGGGGGGTAGGGGACCAACCAGGTCGACGTGGACATGGTCAAATCGTCTCTCCGGCACTGCGAAGCGTTCCAGGGGCGCCTTAATGTGGCGGTGTATCTTAGCCCGCTGACAGGCAACACACGCGTCGGCCCACGCTTTCACGTCTCTCTTAAGTCCCTCCCACACAAACTTAGCAGAGGTCAGGCGCACGGATGGCTTACCGCCTGGATGAGAGAGGCCGTGCACAGCTTCAAACACAGGGCGTCTCCAGCTGTCCGGGACGATGGGCCTGGGCTGTCCTGTGGAGACGTCACACAGGAGGGTGACACCTGTGTCGCTGAAAGGAACGTCCTGCAGGCGGAGCCCCGTGTCGGAGGTCCGGAAACGGAGGATGCTCGGGTCCGTGGCCTGGTCAGCAGCCATCTGTGCATAGTCCAGGCCTAGGTGGACCGCTCCAATCACTGCTCTAGAGAGGCAGTCAGCTACCTGGTTAGACTTACCAGCGACGTGCTGGATGTTGGTAGTGAATTCCGAAATGTAGGAGAGTTGTCGCTGCTGGCGAGCGGACCATGGCTCGGCCGTCTTGGACATGGCAAACGTGAGGGACTTGTGGTCCACGTACGCAGTAAACTCGCGGCCCTCTAGCAGGAACCGGAAATGCCGGACGGCGAGCCAGAGACCGAGGAGTTCCCTGTCAAAAGTGCTATACTTGCGCTCTCGGGGTGTAAGCTGGCGACTGAAAAAGGCCAAAGGCTGCCAAGCCCCCCCCCCCACTGCTCGTGAACCGCTCCAACAGCATAGTCCGATGCATCCGTGGTTATGGAAATAGGCGCTGTAGGTGAAGGATGCGCTAGCAGGGTAGCCTGGGAGAGCGCAGCTTTAGTCTCGGTGAACGCACGGTCCCGCTCTGCTGTCCAGTCGACCGCCTGGTTGGGGGACTTGCCTTTCAGCGCCTCGTACAGTGGCCGGATGATAAAGGCGGCTCGAGGAATGAAGCGGTGGTAGAATGTCACCATCCCGATGAACTCCCTGAG
This sequence comes from Lampris incognitus, assembly GCF_029633865.1. Classification (NCBI taxonomy): domain Eukaryota; kingdom Metazoa; phylum Chordata; class Actinopteri; order Lampriformes; family Lampridae; genus Lampris; species Lampris incognitus. The sequence goes on from NC_079228.1 coordinate 2,920,543, forward strand.
CGCACGAGCTGTTTGGGTGCCCGGAAAGGCCGCCACCGCTTCCACCTTTGAGGGCAGGGGGACCGCCCAGTCCCCAGTGATGCGGTGCCCGAGGAAATCAATGGCCGTCAGCCCGAACCGGCACTTCGCCGGGTTGACGATCAGCCCATGCTGGCTGAGGCGTGTGAAGAGGGTGTGAAGATGGGACAGGTGTTCTTCCTCGGAGGCGCTGGCGATGAGTATGTCATCCAAATAGACGAAGATGAAAGGAAGGCCACGGAGCACTGAATCCATCAGCCGCTGAAAGGACTGGGCCGCGTTTTTGAGTCCAAATGGCATTCGTAGGAATTCAAATAGGCCGAATGGGGTAGTCACCGCTGTCTTGGGGATGTCCGAGGGGTGCACGGGAACTTGATGATAACCACGGACCAGGTCGACTTTTGAGAAGACGCGTTTGCCAGACAGGTTTGCAGAAAAGTCCTGGATATGCGGGACAGGATAGCGGTCGGGCGTGGTGGCGTCATTTAGTCGGCGGTAGTCCCCGCATGGGCGCCAACCTCCATCAGGCTTAGCGACGATGTGGAGTGGGGACGCCCACGGGCTGTCAGAGCGGCGGATGATCCCCATGCGTTCCAGGTGCTCGAACTCAGACTTGGCAATGGCGAGTTTGGCGGGGTCGAGACGCCTGGCTCTGGCGTAGACTGGGGGCCCCTTCGTAACAATGTGATGCTCCACCCCATGCTTAGCGGTGGGTGCAGAGAAGGTAGGCTGGGTGAGGTCAGGGAACTCAGTGAGGAGGCGGTTGAACTTGTCTGCCTCTGAGAGAGAGTTGGCTAGACCTGCATAGGCCGCTTCCCCCCGCGTACATGCGAAGGAGGAGAAGGTTAAGGCGTCGACCAGACGGCTGTTCTGAATGTCCATTAGCAAACCGTAAGCGCACAAAAAATCAGCTCCGAGGAGGGGAAGTGTTACATTGGCCATGACGAACTCCCACGTGAAACGTTGTCCACCAAAACACAGTTCTACAGACCGCACGCCGTAGGTGTGGATAGGGCTGCCGTCAGCCGTCGCCAACTGGGGGCCCCGCTCCCCGCCCATGATGTCGACGTCAGTAGCAGGGAGCACGCTGCTCTGTGCGCCCGTGTCACAAAGAAATCGCCGACCGGAGATGGTGTCGAGGATGAAGCCTGCTCGTATCGCCAACACTCATGGCCACTACTGAGTGTTGGCCCTCTCGTTTCCCGTCGGCCTGTAGTTGCAGGGGGAACGGCACCGTTTAGCTTTCGCACCAAATCGAGCGTGGTACATACAGAGTCCAGAGAGCTTGTAGCGGTCTGACGCTGTGGCGCCACCGTCGGGCCACGCCCGCGATGTCGGCGGGGGGCCAGTGAAGGTAGGAGCCAGCACCCCGGCATGGGAGGAACGTTGTGTAGCGACGAAGAATCGGTCAGCCTCCTTTGCCAGCTCACGGGGATCAGTGATGGTGGAGTTAGCGAGCGCAGTCTGGACGTGGGGCGGCATGTTGCGCAGAAACAGCTCCATAAACAGGAAACATGGCTTTTCTTGACCCAGTAGGTTTAACATCCTGCTCATTAGCTCCGATGGTTTGCCATCTCCCAAGCCCTGAATTGCGAAGAGGCGACGTGCTCTCTTTCAAGGAGGAGATTTTTAAGTGCGGCATATTTACCATCGGCCGGTGGGTTGGTTATGAAACCGCTTATCCTGGAAGCCGTAGCGCCCCCCAGCGCCGCCACTACGTAGTAGTACCTGGTCTCGTCTGCTGTTATGTCTCTGAGCGCGAACTGTGCCTCAGCCTGTGTGAACCATGTAGCCGCGGAAGACTCCCAAAACTCCGGCAGTTTCATTGCAACGGCGTCCGTAGCCATAATGTGTGTGGTTTCAGAAAACTTATCCGAAAACCGACGTCGGGGTCACCAGTGTAGAGCCGAAGGAACGGAGAAGCTCCCTCATGCCTCTGGGCGTCGACCAGTTGTCGATTAGTCGACTGGTTAACATAGTCGCTCGTGGTGCGGAAGATCCGGGTTCGCATCCCGGGCGCGACGGTTCCCGGACTGGCCCCCGAATTCGCTACATTGGTGTCAGAAGTGGGATGGTAACCGTGAGGCCATCGGAAGCGCGTGCGCTCAGAGGCGTGAGGGAGCTGATATGCTGAAGCGTGGGGACGCGCTTCCCAAAGGAGGGGGGTAGTGTAGCGTGCACGGATAAATAGACTCGCTAGCCCTTAGCTAACGGCTCGGATCCTTTAGTCGACTGGTTAACGTTGTCGCCCGTGGTGCGGGAGACTCGGGTTCGCGCTCCGGCTAACCCCCGAATCCGCTACTTTGGTGTCAGAAGTGGGATGGTGAGACCGTGAGGCCATCGGAAGTCGCGTGCGCCCAGAGGCAAGAGGGCATAGGCAAGAGGGCATAGGCAGCTGATATGCTGAAGCGCTTCCCGAAGGAGGGGGGTAGTGTAACGTGCACGGATAAATAGACTCGCTAGCTACCGCGTCGGACCCTTTAGTAGAGCACGACGTGATTTTGCCAAGTAGGATATGTTCCTGGATCAACATTCCACATTGTGTTCCTGGACCGACATTATGATCAACCAATCACAGCCCTCTGACATCATCAGTGTGCTACTCCTGCTGAATCGGCTTCTTTTTTTTCTTTTTCTTTTTTTCCCAAAATTCCTTCGTGCCGTGCCGTGCTGGAAGCAAGCTGTGCTTTTCCAAATCGAATTTAGTAAAATCCTCAGCAAAACTGAACACACTAACGTTAACTTATTTAATCTTCATAGTCTGGTAAGCAACTAGAGACGTAGCTGTATGAGCCACTCCAGGGTTAGCGAGTTAGCACGCTAACTAGTCTAAACTACTAATAAGACACGTTAGCCCCTAGCTAACGGGTCTGACCCTTTAGCTGAGCGGTTAGTGATGTCGCCTTGTGGTGCAGTACACCCCGTATCGAATCCCGCACCGGGCAAGAAAATAACCGGTTACACTAGATAGGCTATGCTAACAAGTAAGCTAGAACTCCTTCAACTCCTTTCTTTTTATCTCTCTTCTTCATCACCCCCAGCACCGTACTACACTCAGCAACAATCATTAGGCTACTGCGCCCTCTGGTGGTGTGGTGGTATTGCAATGCATGAACAATGAATGAACCGACTACGCAACATATTCCCCCTCTCTTAAGAAGCTTACCCGTACATGAAAATACTATGTCCCATGTCACAGACATCAGTAGTACAATAACTCAAGTGCTATCAGCATCAACACAACTTCCCACAATAGAAATGTTATAGTAACCATCAACCACAATAACCATCAACCACAGTTCCACTGTAATATTACTGTAAATAAAATATAGCAGGAAATCTTGAACCTGTAATCCCAAAAATGTTAATCAGTGTAACATAGGCACTTTCAATCACAAGGCACTTAAATCACAGTAACCTGGTATCAATCAAAATCAGTGCAAAACAAACATTTCTTTTTTTTCTTAGTCACAGCATTGTTTTTTTTCACATTTTAGTATCAACAGTATTTTTTTTCCACATTTTCACATCCACTTATTCTCTCCTCATTTCTCACCGTCCATTGGACTAACTAGTGTTCATAGTCCTTCAGCTAAGCAGGCTCCTTTCTTACTCTCACAGGTCTGTCCATGACCCCAGTGCCAACTGGTTGTTGGGGCGGCTTAGGTTGTCGGGCCGACTCCGGCACTGGAGCAGGGTTGGCAACTGGCTCTGGATCGGATTCCCTGTTTGTTCCGCTTTCAGGGACCAGAGAGAGGTGGGCAGCGTTCCACGTACGCCCATCCTCTAGCACATAAGCACTCGAACCAGCTTTGCGTATCACTCGGGTAGGTCTCTGAAACTTAGACAGTTCCCTTTTCACCTGGAAAGGTTTCCTCACTCTGACTAAGCTTCCCTCTTTGATCTTAGGCACACGTGCTCCCCTTTTCTTGTCAGTGTAGGTTTTCGATGCCTCCTGTTTGGCAGCAACCCGACTGCGTAGTTGTTCCTCCGACAGTGGGTCAGGTTTTCGTGCAGGGCCAATGTTCACTTTGGTGCGCATCAGTCGGTTGTACATGAGTTCATACGGTGACACCCCGGTGGTGCCATGTGGGGTAGCACGGTAGGTGGACAAGAAATCCTGTACGTATGGCTTCCATGGCCTTCTCTCCTGCTCGGCAGAGAGTAGTGTTTCTTTGAGAGCGCGGTTCCAGCGCTCCACGGCTCCATTCGCTTGTGGATAGTAAAGAGACACTCTACTGTGTTTAATGTCTCTCGCTGCAAGGTAGTCTGCAAACTCGGTAGAGGTGAATTGTGTTCCATTGTCACTCACCAGTTCGATAGGATTTCCAAACCGGGAGAACACAGCAGACAGGAAGGTAGTGATTGCAGCGGTAGTGATAGTTGAAGTGAAAGCGACCTCTGGCCACTTTGTGTAGTAGTCAGTCAGCGTCACAGCAAAGCGACAGTCCCAAGTAGCTGACTCGAACGGTCCCACTATGTCTATCCCCAATTTCTGCCATGGGGCATCCGGGAGTGGGATGGGCTGGAGAGGAGCAGAATGCGTCTTGGCACTTTTATCATTCACCTGGCACGATCCACATGAGCGGATAGTCTCCTGCACACACGTGTCCATACCGGGCCACCAGTATAAGTCCCGCAGCCTCAGTTTGGTGCGGACCACCCCTTGGTGTGTCTCGTGTGCCAAGTCCACCAGCTGCTTCCGTAGGGCAACTGGCACAAGTCGTCGGTGAGGCCCCCTGTAAATAATCACATCCTGTATTGACAGTTCATTTCTCGTGGCGAAGTATGGTTTGAGCTCGTCTGGTAGGGACTTAGCTGTCTAAGGCCAGCCCCTGTTTATCTGTGCTGTAAGAGCTGTGAGCTCAGGGCACGCCTCACATGCCTCCGTAAAGTCTTTTACTGAAAGAGCTTTCAGTTCTGTGTCCAACAGAGCAACAAGCTCCGGCTCAGTCACTGGCTCTGTATCCTCGTCTGCAGGGAGGGGCAAACGGGAAAAGCAGTCGGCCGCCTGGTTTTGTGAGCCAGGACGGTACTCCACGTTGTATGTAAAGCACAGTAGTCTCGCAGACCAACGCGCAATACGCATCCCTGCGCGGCCCAGGCCTTTTGTTGCAAGTAGTGTGGTCAAAGCCTGGTGGTCCGTGCGTAGTGTAAACCTAGTACCCTATAAGAAGGTCCTCTCTTTTTCAGCGGCCCACATGCAGGCCAACGCCTCCTTTTCAACAATGGAGTACTTGTGTTCAGCGGAGTTAAGTGTGCGTGAGGCACATGCAACTGTACGTTCTGTCCCATCTGGGTGTAGTTGTGTCAGTATGGCCCCCAAGCCATAATCGGATGCGTCCGTAGACATGTAGGTGGGGAGGCTGGGGTCGAAGACGGACAGCGCTGGGCTCTTTACAATACAGTCCTTCACCGCCTCGAAGCTCTCCTGAGCTGCTGAAGTCCACTGAAATGTGTTCTCATGCAGACATGCTCGCATAGGCTCCACGAGCGACGCGTAGTTGTTTACGAACTTCTGGTACCACGCCGTGAGCCCTAGAAATGAGCAAAGTGTTGTAGCATCACTTGGCACTGGAGCCTCTGTAATGGCTCTGACGTGCTCGGTCAGTGGCTGCAGGCCCTGGGCAGAGATCGTGTGCCCAAGGAACCGCAGGCTGGACCGGTTAAACTGGCATTTTTCCTCGTTTAGTTGGAGGCCGGCGCCCCTGATAGCGGCGAGCACCTCCTGCAGGTTGCAGTCTAGGTCCTCCTTGACCTTGCCATACACTATGACATCGTCCAAGTAGTACTGGACCCCCTTGAGGCCTTTAAGTACGAGCGACATCATCTTGGAGAACGCACTTGGGGCGGAGCACAGCCCGTATGGGACCCGTTTGAACCTGAAAAGTCCGTCGTGCGTTATGAATGCGGTTAAGTCTCGGCTTTCCGGCGCTAAAAGGACTTGATGATATGCGTTTGCGAGATCTATGGAAGAATATACAGTAGCACCGCTCATCTCGGAGAACAAGTCATCCATGTGTGGAAGTGGGTAACTGTCCATCACTATAGCCTTGTTAGGCTCACGTAAGTCCACGCACAGTCTCACCGCACCGTTCTTCCGTCGCGTGACCACGATGGGTGAAACCCATGGAGATGCATCAATCCTCTCTATCACGTCCATTTGTAACAGTCTCTCAAGTTCTGTGGAGACAGCTTGTCTCACGGAGAGGGGAAGTCTCCTCAGCTTCTGTTGGACGGGCTGTACCGCTTCATTGCCCTCCTTCACTTTAACACGGTGGACAAAACCATCGGCTAAGCCAAGTTTCACTGGTCCAGTTTTAACCTCTGTCACTGGAGCCGCAGTTGAGAGCACAGTATTATTTACTATAGAAAGTCTCAGTGCCCTGAATAAGTCCATCCCCAAGACAGCGGTACCTGTCTTTTTCACAATGTATAGTGTAGCCGGAACTGTAGTATCTTCGTGCTGCACTGTAGCTGATAGACAGCCCAATACTGGGATGTCTGACTTTGTATATGACACTAACTTAACCTCTGGTTCTGTCAGGGGCACATCGCTGAAATGCTCTCTGTAGACGGGTTCAGGAATGATGGACACAGCGGCGCCCGTATCCACCACTAGCTCTACTGGGCAAGAAGTTGACTTGGCATTAATAGTCACTTCACATGATATTTTCTGAGCTGGTTGGGTTGCATTAATTCCCAGCACTTGCACAACAACTTCACCTACTTTTTTGGTAGACTTTTCACCTGACCTTTCAGAAGATTTACAAACTTTGGCAAAATTACCTACTTTATTGCATTTCCGACAAGTCATCTTCAGGGCAGGGCAGTCTGGAGCATTTGCAAGATGAGTAGACGACCCACACCTAAAACAACATCTGTCCTGTCTTGGAGTGGCGTTTGCAGGCTCTGCGGAGCGGTTGTATTTCCCTTTATTTTTGAATGGACGTTTAGGCTTTGCCGTTACAGCTTGCACGGGAACCTGGGACTCTGAACCTAGCGTGCGCGCATACCCGATGGCAGCTTCCGCCTGGCATGCAATCTGGAGTGTTTCTTCAAGTGTCAAATTTGCATCTGCTTGTGCTAGCAGTCTCTCGCGTATCTTTGCACAATGGATACGCTCGATGATCTGGTCACGTATCATTTCGTCTCTATTGTTGTCAAACCCACATGTTGTGGCAAGCTCGCGCAGCGCGGCAACGTACTCTGTAATGGACTCCTGCGGTCTCTGTATTCTCTGTCTGAACTTATGACGTTCCACCACAACATTTATGGCTGGGTTGAAGTGTGCACGCAGTGCCATCATCGCTTCTTTGTAAGTCCTACCTGCATCTGCAAGTGTATAAAACACACGCTGGCCCTCTGTACCCAGACAATGTAAAAGAAGTGCACGTAACCTCGTGTCTGGCCGGTCATCACCATCCGCATCAATGGCTAGCAGATAGTTCTCGAACATCCTAGCCCACATGTCGAACGGAATTGTAGTTTGTCCGGCACACGGCAGAAATAAAGCAGGTAAGGGCACAGCTGCAGTCGCCATTTCTAGTCGCCAATTTGTCCTATACTAGACTTTATCACATTAGTATAGCTGTAAAATAATAACGAGGCAAGAGACGAGCACCGTACGTTTTCAACTCCTTTCTTTTTATCTCACTTCTTCATCACCCTCAGCACCGTACTACACTTAGCAACAATCATTGGGCTACTGCGCCCTCTGGTGGCGTGGTGGTATTGCAATGCATGAACAATGAATGAACCGACTACACAACACAAATGAATGCAGTAAATTTAACTTATCAATACAACTCTATTTTCCAGCTCTTTTGCCTCAGCAAAGGGGAACACCCTGACATGGAAATGGGGTGATGTACCCCATCCATGTCAGCAGGACGGACACTCTTGCGGCATCCATGTGCTAATGGCTAGTTATGTAACCCCCTATCATATTACAATAGTTAATTTACATTTATGGGTACTTCTGCCTAGTTCGGTACTGTCCCTTTAAGAGACGGTGATTCTGCAGGTCGGCCTTGCTGGGCGGTACTCTTCTGCATTACTTTCTATGCAGCTGGCAGGTCACCAGTCGTTACCGTGGTTGCGAGCCTGGACATTTTTATTTCTTATATTAGCGAACTGGTGTTTGGACACGGCCACCAACCTAGCCATTAAGGTTGCGTCTTCCCGCTAGTCCACTTTGGGACCGGATGTGGTCAGCAGATTCATCCGTCCTAAGTCGTCCATCATTGACTGCGTAGCGCCTCCTGTTGGCGAACTCGGTGAACTGGAAGCCAGGAAACACTTCACGGATTTATTCAAGTAAGACTGTTCCAGTAGCCATTCACTTCCTGGATCTATTCAAGTAAAACTTCCGGTTAAGGGCCCCAACGAGATATCTCCTTTTGTTTATTGTTTTGTTTATTTGGGTGTTGTGCACAACAAGGGTACTGCAGCGCTGCAACTTATCAATATATAATTCATACTTGTTTACATATATATATATATATATATATATATATATATATATATACTATATATATGTATATGTATATATATGTATATGTATAGTATATGCAAAATACATTTGTATTTGCGAACCATCATATGAATATTGGTACATACAGTTATTCCCTATCTACATCTGTCTAAAGTATAATTCCATGCAACTCTACTCACCTTGTGCCTCGTCCAGATTATTCACACACAGTCAACTCATACTGTACCTGACCTGGAGGTAAAACTCCATCCTTATTAAAGAAGGGTTACAGTTATGTCCTTCTTCTTTGTTTAAAAGTTGTTGTCATGAAGGTTTCCATGTAATTTTAAAGATACCAACCTACATTTTGATTTCCACTAATGGGAAAATATTTCACCAATAGATTCAACCTAAGTTATGTTTCAGTTTGCTCAGACTCTGCAAGAGTGTTGTTGCGGATTACGAACAGGATATCTGGACACTGAGAGAACAGCTTTGCTGCAAGCTGTCTTCTGCTTTACGTGCTTGCAGTACTAACATTTATGAAAATGTCCTTGTATAATTGCAATTTCACATTTGACAATAATGGATATAATTATATTCCCAGAGATCGTACCATAAAGTGTGTTGTGTGCTTGGGCTTTTTAGCAAAAGACACGGTAATTATTGAGAACACGTGACCTGAGAGGATCTGAGGATTTTTTTGTTTTTTTTTTACAGATTATGCACACTATTATTTTCAGGACCAGTTTCAGAAATGTGGTGCCCGCTGTCATCGAAGATCTGGCAAAGAACTTGTACCATCTGTCCACTCTTGTGTAAAATTATATGTTTAGTGATCAAATTAAATTAAAGCAAAGTTGGTGCTGCTTTGAAGTTCAAGCAGTAATCTGAATAAGTGGTATTACTCATAACATTGTAGTAGTTTATGTTAATCTCAAACCAAACAATATACGTTTCAAGTGTTATTAATTTACTGAAATGCTTGAGAGCATGGGAGAAGAAAATAATCAGTTTCAACTAATTACAGAAGACACTAAGGTGACAAGAGCAAGCACAGCAAGGAATGACAGAATGGCAAGATCAGAAACAGGGACGGCAGGACGCCAAAGAGACAGAAGAGAATCAGAAAAAGACGACACAGGTGAAAATCCACAAGAGAAGGGAGAAGTCAAGGAAGGTGAAGATGCAAACAGTCCACTGAATGAGACTGGAGAGGACAGTGTGTTCAGGGTCTTCGGGCGCTTAGCTCTTACTGGGCCGAAAGAAAAAGCTATGTTGTCACAGAGGAAGAATAAAACATAGAATTAAAGGGGAGACCAGGTCGTCTAATGGTTTCAGAGACCTGCATGGAGTAAGTAGACTTTATATAGTATATACACAGTACTCCCAGCTGCACCTCGTGCCTATGACTGGAGCACAACCTGTTGTATATTGGCGATATACCTCACCCACCCTCTCATGAGTTATTGCTTCGTATTATTTTTTCTGATTGTTGAAGGGAGATTTTTTTCTTTTTTGTTGGGTCTGAATTTTACTACCGCCATATAGCCGTCTTTTATTGAGAAGCGTTTTCTGCTGTGTATATAAAATGTCCCGCCCTGCAAATAATTAGCTTTGAAAACTGACGATTGTTTTCCCTGTATCCAGAACTGTGTATTTTGAAAAACAAGAAAGGTGGGCCTTGGAATCTGTGAGCATTCCTCCAAACTGGCTTGGTGAGGTACGTTAGTTCTGTACTTGGCTCAGCATTTCTTCTTTTTGTTTGACGTTTCACTTTTCGCCAAGCCTCTTTCTCTGACTTCATTTGCGTTATGCTGCCTCTCTTCTTGCCATGTTTTACTCTGCTTGGGAAGAGGGGCTGTCTTTTTCTTGGAAGTGTCGTCAGAGTTACACCTTCTCGACAAAAGAAGACTATTTTCTTTTGGCCAAACGTTAACATGCAGAATATCTATTTGCCTTGTAATATTCCCTGGAACTTTCCCCCATGTCTCGACAATCTTGAGAATATACTGCAGTGTCTGTATGTCTGCTTTTTTGTCTTGTGGCTCAGATGATATATCATGGCTATCATATTCATTCTCAAATGACTCTTTCTTATCATTTACAGTCATGCTGAAAGCTTGTCCAGCTACAATGAGGCAGGGCCATATACCGTGATATGAGAATGTACAACAGCTGCAGGAACGCGTTCTTACAGATGCATGATATGTGTTCCTCTCCCACAAAGGCTTTGTACATCTATTTCATTTGTCACCTCAGAGCACACAGAAAACTGCCTTGTTTCTTTGACAGTTCTTGCATGGGCTTCCAGTTGAATGGCAAGATCCGGGAACTTATGATTGTCCTCATGCTTGAGCAAATCCAGCAAAGCCAAATGTTTGCATCCACGACCCCTCACACCAACAGGGGAACTGCAGAAGCATTCTGCACAGCATGTTCTGTAAGAGAACCCTGGGTTCTTCTCTGATGGCACATTGTAAATGTATGTGTAACCCTGTTGAAATTTATTCGTTATTATAAGATATCATTTTGAATAAATAATTTCATAGTTTAATAAATAGAATTTACGGTTAAAATGTTAAGATTCATTGACCAGCAATGAAGTTATGATTTTGCTCAATGAGAGAAATGCATACTGGGTAATGTTCATGTTTTACTGAATACAGCATGTAAAAATGTTAAATATTTGTTGTGTAATAATATCTGTGAAAATGCTTTAAAAATGCCTGTAAGAATAGGAAGAAAGAGGTACACAAATGTTTTGTGAATTTAGTTTATTTCTGAAACACTGGTGAATGAGCCAATCACATTGGAGGTCAAAGGGCAAGGAAGTGAGTGGAGGAGAGAAACGGGAAGACAGTGTATGACACGAGGGAGTTGAGAGAGAGCGACGAATGAGTAAGAGGGGAGAAGCGTGTGGTCTGCTGAAAAGGGAAACACGAAATGTTGTGTTAATGTGTACACCATTTTTAGTGAAAGTGTTCAACCAGGACTCTTATACTGAACTTTAACGGTGATACTTCTGTCCGTTTTGAGTGAACTACTCAGCACAAGAAGACAGAAGGAAGGTTAAGTTAGCTGCTGACTTAGTGGCTTAGTGCTTTTGCATGGACTTTGCTAACAAGCTAGCGACCAGCGACCTGGACTAGTAAAGCCTGTGTGGAACTGCGAAACGGACGACGAACAAAGACCCCGACGGAGCCGGATAGCGTTGCCGAGTGGTGGACTTTGCCGAGATTGTCAGCTGCGTGAGTCTTCTCTTCATCGTGAATCTTCTTGTCATATCTCCTCCTGCTGCCGCCTTGGACCTTGTGTATTTGCAAACCGGTATCACACCAAAGCGTGTAATACACCCGCTGGTCCAGCGTGTCAGTGTCACGGTTTGCCTCGCTCAGGCGTGAAAAGTACACGCGTGTATGAAGGTGCAGTGCCAGCAGGGGGCGATGATTAAGAGGTGAAGGCAGGTTAGGGTTAGGGTTAAGGTTAAGGTTAGGGTCAGGGTTAAGGTTACGGTTAGGTTTAGGGTTATGGTTAGGGTTATGGTTGGGTTAGGGTTAGGCGAGGGATTTTGGAAAATGCTGTATGCTTATTTTCCTCCGTGGGGAGTTGCTGGCATTGAGTTAATCATCGCCCCCTGCTGGCACTGCACCTTCATACACGCGTGTTCTTTTCACGCCTGAGCGAGGCAAGCCGGGACACTGACACGCTGGACCAGCGTGTATATTACACGCTTTGGTGTGATACCGGGGGCTACATTCCATTGAGTAAAGGTACCGTTCTTTTGTTTTTTGCCTACGTGGTGACGCAGCCATTTTGTTTAAGGCTACAACGTTCACAAGCTACACCCAGGCCTACATCATTTGAACTGGGTAGGTGAAAGTAGGCTAGGTTATTGCCGGCTATTTTCTTTTTCTTGGGCCCTTATGTTTTCAATGTGTATGTGAACGCATTTGACTGGGAGATTTCAAAAGATATTTGAAAACAAAGCATTTAAACACTGAACAATATTTTTTAAGTAAATATTTTATACTTTTGTATAACAAAGTTGTGGTGAATGACTACTTTTGATATTTTAAGTTAATTAAGAAAAAAAGTATTTTCTGTTTAAAAGTGGAAGAGTGTTTAAGGGTTGCAAGTAATTCTACACATTTTAATTTAATTCTAAAGTGTACGAATTAATGCTTAAATATTGATTTTGAATGAAAGAGTATTGCATATAGCTTAATAAGTATTAATTACACACACATACAAGTCAAACACTGATATGTTTATTAGTGAAACCCCACTTATTTGATTGATTGGATAGATGTTTTAAAGAACTCAGGACAGCCACCTCTCACTATAGCCAAACCTGTTAGAGAGGCGCTACATATGCTTGAGATGATGTTAATATTATGTTTTTGATCCACCCCTTTGCCAACAGTCCAGTTGCTTTGTTAAGTGTTGCTTCAGATTTTATTTTGAGCATGTTTGGTGTCCTTCAAGCTGATTACAGGTTTTTTATAACCGGAAAATAAGTCTCTGTCTTGCTGAGAAGAACAGTAAGTAAGTCATCCATATGACGATTTCTTACTCCAGCTGAAAACTGATATTTGAGTCGATGAAAGAACCTATAAAATAGGAGAGATCAGTGTTAGATTTTATAAAGATAGCTAATGCTTCAAGTGCATCCAAACAGATTGAGTTATGTTCTTACTGACTGTATATGGATACTTTGAACTCTCTGCACCTATACAATAACAATGACTTTGCCTGTCTGTTGTTAGAATGTCAACATGATAGACTGGAAGAGATTACCAGATTGCTCACAACTACATTGTCAATTTTTTCTAAGGACTGATAGCTTAGTAAACTGTCAGATTGTTGAACTTTAAACTGTTTAGTTGTGAACCTAGAAACTGAAAAAAGGAACTGATAAGCCACTGTAAGGACAAGCAGGACCAAGAATTCCCAAGTACCTGTACTCTTACTGGTTATATGGCAAAATAAACATTCTATTCATACATCATCAAAACCAAAGACACACATCTATTGCAGAGTTATAAGCCCTGGACAAAGGCCGTTTGCATTAAGGGTGCAGTAAAGCTTGCCTATATGATGTAGGCTATGTCTTTGAATTAAGTATAGCCTAGACTTGCCAACTCATGACAATGTCATGAATGTGACACAAGCATATTCACAAAATTCCATAGTCTATAATAAGCTATAATAAAATGTAGGTCTAGGCTATGGTACGCTCAAATTCTAAACTAGAACGCCAGTGAATGAAGAAGTGTCTGCACCATTGCATGATCTGGAACGAGAGGGGATGATTAAACTGACATATATGTAAGGTAGTAATGTAAATCCACCACAGGGTGGATTTACATTACTACCTTACATCTACCCCTTCTTTAATTGATGGCGTCCCAGCCATCAGAAAAAAAACAAAAAAACAAATAAGTTTTTATTAATGGTTTATTTACTTTGATTGCATTTACACATCTACATTTCATATGCAACTCATGGTATTAATACGTCACTTTCAGTGTGATCTGTTTTAATGTTTATGCTCATAAGTTTTATTTGTTTTGTTTTGTTTGCTCTGATGGCTGGGACGCCATCAATTAAAGAAGGGGTAGATGTAAGGTAGTAATGTAAATCCACCACAGGGTGGCACTGTTACGCTGTATGTTCCCCTGGGAATGCCGCAAATGGCGATGTTTGTCCCTTTTGCAACACCGTACCCCTAGTTCTTGTCCCGGGCAAAAGGCTACGTTGATCAAATGGTTTTTTGTTTCTTCTGCCGGAAGCTGTGAGTATGAGGAGGCCAGCGGCCAGCTGATTGATGAGAGGTGAAGTGTAAGCGAGTGCCAATAAAGTGTCCAGGTCTCAGCCACGATCCCAAGCCTCCGCCTCCTTCCTTTTCCACGCAACATTCATACTACAACAAACACAACGCAGAGGCCCAGGGCGTGTAGGGAGACGACGGCCGAACGCAAAGTGCGGGTTACATATACATAGCATGTAATAATAATAATAATATGTAATTGTACATTTAAAATAAAATGTCTTTCTATTTGTCAGGAATGTTATGTAGGTTGAAATCATCCTTTTTATATAAAGAAATTACCTTTCCAAGAAGTTGTTGGTGTCTGGATCCCCATGGTCATAGAATCATCCAAAATCAGCCCACGTATGACGGATTTGTTCCCAGTACTTCTTGAAGTAATTGCATACCTCTGGATAGACAGCAAACTCCTCAAGAAAGGTCTTCACAACTTTCTCAAAGTCAGTTTTCTGCATAAAAATAAATGTAATTGTCAGTCTGCAGTATACCAAACCTAAAAAATCTAACTGCATCAGGATCATTCTGAGTAAAATAAAACATTCATGAGCACAAGCAATAGATTGTGCTCAATCTATTGCTAACTCGCTAACCCTGGAGTGGCCTATATAGCTACGTCTCTAGGTAGCTTACTAGACTATAAAGATTAAATAAGTGTAGCCAGGTGGTAAAGTCCATGTACCCTGTGTAAATGTGTTCAGTATAAAAAGAGAATAGATTTTATTTCGGTTTAACTATGTTCAAGGGAAGAGGTATTTACAGTTATTGTTATGTTAAAATATAATCCATATGTACAAACCATTTTAAAAAGTAAAATTGCACCTAAGGGAACAACAAAGATCATAAAAAAGGTTAATTCTTAGCTGTTATAATCTGGTGCCAGTAGAGGGCGAGATTGGCGAATTTCTTCTTCTTGTGCTCAGGGGATACTGGTCCTTTTCCCGGTTGCGTTAACTGAGAGATGCAGGCGAAATGCATCCTGAGTCCATCTGAGGAAATCCATGGGCGCAAATAGCGAGAGGAATGTCGGTACAGACTGCTTGAGGAGGTCCAAACGTAATTAGCAAGATCTTAGGATTTTTGAACAAAGACAGAAGCTGAATTTGGAGGTCAATGTGAAGGGAAATTGATTTGATAAGCCAACTGCCGTATTTTTATTTGTTTCTGAGTTTTTTTCCATTAAATCTTTCTGCCTAAACCATAAAGGCGGAACTTAATTACTCAATTAAATTTTGGGTGATGACACAAAAAAATAAGAACCTCTCCTGTGTGATACCTATTTCCACGGGTTACATGAGTTAAGGTTAGTGTGTTCAGTTTTGCCGAGGATTTTACAAAATTCGATTTGGAAAAGCACAGCTTACCTCCAGCACGGCACGGCACGAGGGAATTCCGAGAAGAAGAAAAAAAAGAAGCGGACTCAGCAGGAGCAGCACACTGATGATGTCAGAGGGCTGTGATTGGTTGATCGCAATGTCGGTCCGTTGACACAATGTGGAATGTTGATCCAGGAACATATCCTACTTGGCAAAATCACGTCGTGCCTTTAGTCGACTGGTTAACGTAGTCGCCCGTGGTGCGGGAGACTTGGTTTCGCGTCCCGGCTGCGGTGATTCCCAGACTGCCCGTCTGGGAGACCGTCGCCATGGCCGGGACGCGAACCCGTGTCTTCCGCTCCGCAAGCGACAACGTTAATGTTTCAGTAGGCTATCTTATAAAGAATAACACACACACGAGCTGCTCAGTGCAGCCAAGTATATTCAAAGTGATGTAACATGTTCCTGAGCGCGGGTCATGTGTATCTAAGGTAAACTAGTGGATAGCCGATGGCATCGATCTATCTAGACCCGTAACATCCTCCTTTTCCAAGTATAAACACATACACATGAAGTTAGTGCAAAATAAAATTACTTTCATATACGAACAACCAATAACAGTGCAACAGCAGTAAATCTCTTCATATCCCATACCAGTGTAATAACCACAGTAGCGTATGATAACATTTCTCCTCTTTTCCCCCTCTCTCCCACATAGCAACCATCAACATTATTCAGATTACATAGTGAGTTTCAGTGGAGGTTTAGACAGCCGTCCAACCCTTGTGTAAGTGTGTCCATCCGAACGCGGAGCGCCAACAGGAGTAGATGGCGCCTTGGGCATGGACCTGATGGGGCTCGGCTCGAACACAGCCTGAGGGGTCTCAATGACAGTTTCTGTAGCTGGATCCCCGTCCGGTGTGTGTGCCGCAGGATCGTGCGCGGCTCGTGCAGCTGGCTCAGCCACTCTGAGATCGATCCTGTTACGACGGTACAGGGAGCCATCAATGTCCACAAGATAAGACCTCGGCGCAACCCTGCGGAGACAAGTTCCGACTCTCCAGCGGCCAGTGTTATCACCACTGGCAGGGGCTTCATCCGTACGACTTCCCCAATTTCAAGTGCCGGCAATTCACGGGCAGATCTGTCATAGAAGGATTTGGCGAGTTGCTTCCTGTGGCGCAGCTTTTCAGTGACGCCCACGACAACAGCTGGTTCCAGGAGCTTGCTTGCCGCCGGGATGGACGTCTTCAACCGGCGGGACATGAGGCGTTGTGCTGGGCTGCTGCCCATGTTTTCCGTAGGTGTATTCCTCCAGTGAAGCACGGCTTTCCAGGGGTCTTCACCATCATGCGCGGCCTTACGCAGAAGATTTTTTACAATCTTCACGGCCGACTCGGCCTTGCCATTCGCTTTCGGGTGTCTGGGAGAGGAGGTCACGTGCTCAAATTCCCACTCAGAAGCGAACCGTGTGAACTGAGCTGTGAACTGAGGGCCGTTGTCTGTAATAACCTTCTCTGGCTGACCATGTCGGGCGAACTGTGCCTTACATCGCTTGATGACTGTCTCTGCAGACATGTCGGGTAGAAGCTCAATCTCCCAAAAATCGGAATAGTGGTCGACTATTAGGAGATAGTCTTTCTGTCTGAAGCTGAATAGGTCCATGCTCAAGACCTGCCATGGCCTGGTTGGTACTTCGTGAGAGAGCATGGTCTCCTTTTGCTGATTGTGGGCATACACATTGCAGGTCGAGCAGCTGCTTACAAAGTCCTTTATCTCTGACTGCATGTTGGGCCAGTACAATGTCTCTTGAGCGTGTCGGTAGCATGCATCACCCCCTATGTGACTTGAATGTATGCGCGTCAACATTTCTGGGCGGAGTGACTTTGGGATGATGACTTTTTGCCCCCGGAACAGAACTCCGTTCTGCACACTGATTTCATCCCTGAAGGGCCAGTACTCCCTAGCGATGAGGGGCGCTTCCTCCTTTACATCTGGCCAGCCCACGAGAACAGTGTTCTTCAGTGCCTGTAAGCATTCATCTCTGTCGGTGTGTCGTCTGATCTGTTCCAGCCGCTGGTTAGTCACATTCAGGTACTCTGCCTGGTTCACGTGCTGTATGTCTTCCTGCTCTTGTTGCAGAGAGCAGATAGCGTGTCGCTGATATGCAGTCCCTCTGCCGGAGCATCCAGCCGTAGCTCTGCTGAGCGTGTCGCTTATGAACATCTCTGGGCCTGGTTTGTAGATTACCCTCAGGTCGTAGTTCTGCAGAGTCATGAGCATGCTCTGGAGTCTCTTGGGCGCATTGAGAAGTGGCTTGCTGAAAATAGAGATCAGAGGCTTATGGTCCGTCTCTGCTGTGATTGGGTCGCGGCCATATAGGTAATGGTGAAACCTCTGGCAGGCGAAGACGATACTGAGACACTCCTTCTCAATTTGTGCATAGTTTTTTTCGGTGGGGGTAAGAGCCCTCGAGGCAAATGCGATGGGCTGACCTTCCTGCATGAGACAACAACCGAGACCGCTCTGGCTGGCGTCGCTCTGGATTGCGATTGGCTTAGTTACATCATAGTAGCGCAGGACGGGCATGGCTGTCGCCAGCGCCTTAAGCTCATGAACCGCCGCCTCGTGCTTAGGCAGCCAGTGCCAGGGTGTGTCCTTGTCCAACAGGCGTCGCAACGGCTCGCAGACAGTAGATAGATGAGGCATGAACTTGGCTAAATAGTTAGCGAAGCCAATGAGACGATGCACGCCCTTGGCATCTGTTGGGTTCGGCATGTCAATAATGGCTCTCACCTTCTCTGGATCGGGCTTCAGTCCAGCAGATGAGAGAATGTGGCCATGAAACTGCACCTCAGCCACCTTGAACTGCAACTTCTTCAGGCCGAGGCGAAGCTTGACCTCGCGGCAGCGTTCCATCAACGCCGCAAGCTTGACGTCGTGGTCGTCCCCAGCCTCCTTGTCTGTGTCCCCGCAGCCGACGACCAGGATATCGTCTGCAATGGGCTCAACGCCCTTCAGACCGGCGAGGAGCTCGTGCTGCTTGCGCTGATATACCTCGGGCGCCACCGATACTCCAAATGGTAGCTTGAGCCACCGCTTCCTCCCCCAGGGGGTCCAGAACGTGGTCATGAGGCTACTCTCATAGTCCAGTTTGCATTGCAGGAATGCATCCCGAGCGTCCACTAACGTGAAGACTCTGGCCTTGGGCAATTTATACAAAATGTCCTCCAAGGTAGGCATGATGTAGTGAGAGCGCTTTAGGGCTTTGTTCAATGGTTTAGGGTCAATGCATATTCTCAGCTTCTCCGGTTTTTTAACAATCACCATGTTGCTGATCCAATCTGTAGGATCTGTGACAGGCGCAAGGTGGCCGTCAGCCTCGTACTTGTCCAGCTGGGCTTTGACTGCTGCTTTCATTGCGATTGGGACATTGCGAGGGGCACTCTGTACTGCAGCAACACTAGGATCAAGGTCAAAATGGACCTCCCCAGGCACGGATTCCACAGGGGAGTTGAACACGTCACTGTATCTGTTGATAAGCTGTTCTTTAGTTAGGGCTCCTGGTTGTGTGTGTTCCATTTTGAGCACATCCTCTGGAATTGTGAAATGCATGAGCCCTAAGCGTTCACAGGTGGAGCCTGACAGAAGAGGATGTTGGCTGGTCCTCACTATTTCGAATGAGAGCTTGTGTGTTTGGCCTCTCACAGTACAGTCAGTCTCAAGGGTGCCCATAGAGCTCAGTGTTTCCCCCGAATACAGCTTCAGTCTGGTGTCACTCGGGCGGAGAGGTGTGTTTGGGGCCAGCCTTTTCTTGTCTTGAAAGCCCATTACATTGCAGGTGGCTCCAGAGTCCAGCTGACATTGTTGTGGCTTGTCGTGGAGTTTCAGAGTCACAAACCACTTCTTTCCTTTGGTGTGCACTGCGCCGATTGACTCAAACATGTACAGATCATCTGCATCATTACTATGCTCTGGGGGTTCTTCTGTGTATTCCACACAGTTTACCTTGCCCTCAGCATGCCCCTTTTTGCTCTTTAAGCACACTTTAGAAAAGTGATTAAGTGTCCCACATGACCTACATTGTTTCCCGAAGGCCGGGCAATGCTCTCTGCCCCTTGAATGCGAGCTGCCACAATATTTGCAATTGCCTGCATCTCCTGCTGTTCTGGGTGGATTGCTCTGTTTCCATTGGTTTTGTCTGGGTTGCCTAGCAACGGCATGCACTGCCTCCGGCTGCGGTGTTTTTGCAAACTCCATTGCTCTCATACGGATGTCAGTTTGCTCTGCTGCGCGACACATGTCAATAGCTGTGACCATGTTCAAATCCTTCTCTCTCAACAGCCTGCGCCTAACGGCCTCGCTTGCAACTCCCAGGACTATCTTATCACGGATCATTTCATCTTTCAACTGTCCATACTCACAGGTTGCTGCCCTCTCTCTCAGTCTCGTCACAAAGGTATCAAACGATTCTCCTTCCTCCTGCTTGCAACTCCCGAAAATGTACCTCTCGTATATTGTGTTTTTTGCTGGCTTGAAGTATTTCCCCAACTCTCTCAGTATGGCGTCAGGATCCCCTTGATCATCTTCTGAGAGGTTCAGATTGTGGCGGTAAATATGCCTGCATTCACTTCCCATCACACTTCTTAGAGTAGCCGCTTGTATTTTCTTGTCCTTGCCAAGTATGCCCGTGACGAGGACGTAGTCTTCATATTCGGCCCGAAAAATGTCCCAATTGACACTCCAATCGCCTGTGAAGCTCATCGGGGACAGTGGTGGAATATTCACGTTAGCTGCCATTGTATGTGATGCTATCGGCGCCGGTAATGCTAGCGTTAGCTCCTCTGTGACAACGTCTTCAGCAGAAGTACTTTGCTCTGAATCGGAATCCTCCGACATGTGACCTACTCAGGCCTACAAACTTAAACATGCGAGCTAGTAAAATAAGAAATAAGTTCTCCGACTTCTGGCACCATGTTTCAGTAGGCTATCTTATAAAGAATGACACACACACGAGTTGCTCAGTGCAGCCAAGTATATTCAAAGTGATGTAACATGTTCCTGAGCGCGGGTCATGTGTATCTAAGGTAAACTAGTGGATAGCCGATGGCATCGATCTATCTAGACCAGTAACAGTTAACCCGTCGACTTAAGGGTCCGACCCGTTAGTCAAGGACCAACGTGTCTACTTATCCATGCACGTTACAATACCCCCCCTCCTTCGGGAAGCGCGTCCCCGCGCTTAAGCATATCAGCTCCTTCACGCCTCAGAGCGCATACGCTTCCGATGGCCTTACTGTTATGTATGCACACATCAACAGTGCTGCATTTGATTTGGTGCTGTTCTATTGTGCTGGGATGGATTGGTGATGCCTGCGGGCTCTGGGTTGTTTGATCGGGTCTGCCTTTGATGCTGTGTCAGTCTAAATAAAGAATGCCACGGAGAGGTTGTGTCGAGCGACAGCGCTGTGTCCTGACGTGATTTCTAAATACAATATTGGCGACGAGGATGGCTGATATCTCTCTCCCACCACCTGCCCCCTTCCTGGCATTACCTGGCGAGCCTCCGGTACCATGGACTCGCTGGCAACATAGTTTTGAAAATTACATCATCGCCTCAGGGCTCGACGACGTGAGCCAGGCTAGGAAGACGGCTCTGTTGCTACACTGCTTGGGAGCAGAGGGTCATCGTGTGCTCGGGTCTCTGGGGAACGTCACAAGCTTTGCCGAAGCTGTGGGACTTATGAGCACCCATTTCGCTGCTCCACAGAGTGCCCTCCTTCGGCGATTTATATTCCGTCAGCGACACCAACTGCCTGGTGAGTCTGTGCGGCAGTACGTAGCTAATTTGCGAGGGCTAGCTAGCTCATGCAAGTTTGGCGCGCTTCAGGACGAGATGGTTCGCGACCAGCTAATCGAACACACCAACAACGCAAAGGTGCGTGAGACTCTCCTGCTGGAAAAAGACGATCTGCTGCTGTCCAGAGCAATTACCATCGCACTACAGGTTGAGGGAGCAGCTGAGTGTGCTGCTATGCTAAATACACAGCAAGTGGCCACCTCCAGTCAAGCTGCCAACGACTCCTCCCTCTACTCACGGCTGCCCCTCGGGACGCAACCCAACCAGAGCGAGGCGGGCGCCGACTCCACTGGGGACGTCTTGCAACTGCAACGACGGCGTTCTCGGCCCCGCCCTCAACAGTCCTGTGGTAACTGTGGGTCTAGGTCTCATGTTTCAAGGGCTCAGAACTGCCCTGCCCGTGGCCAGACATGCCGTAGCTGCGGTAAGCACAATCACTTTGCCAACGTCTGTCGATCTTCCCCGGCTGGGTCAGAGGGCCACACCCCCCATTCTTCAACCGCCGTCATTCACAAGGTGAGCTCTGGGCCAGTGTCATTAAAATCATGCACAGTCAACATTAATGATGTGTGCATCCCCCTGCTGTTGGACACCGGTGCAAGTGTGTCTCTCCTGAATGTTGATACCTACAGTCAATTTTTCGGTTCACTGCCACTGTCCGCACCCTCAGCTGTCCTCTGTGGGTATGGTGACTCCAAAATCGATCTGGTTGGCTCTCTCCAACTGACTGTCCGCTATGGAACCAAGCTGGTGCCCAATGCAGTTTTTCATGTGGCACGCCGTGGGGCCAACCTGATGGGCCTGGACCTGTTCTCCGCTATGGAGTTCTCCCTCTTAGACACAAGGGGGTCAGCAATCCTGACTGTCGCCACACCTTGACAGCAGAAGTGGCTATCGCTGTTTATGGGGCTGGGCTGCCTCTCCGCCTTCACCCATCAACCTCTCCTCAACCCTGCTGTGAAATCTGTCATCCAACCACTGCGCCGCATCCCGTTGGCTCTCCGTGATGGGGTCTCCACCGAGCTGCAACAATTGCTGGAAGCTGGCATCATTGAACCGGTGGACGCGTCACCTTGGGTCTCAAACCTCGTGGTGGCTAAGAAGAAGTCGGGGGGCCTGCGTGTCTGCGTCGATCTACGTGCAGTAAATAAGGCAGTGGTCCCTGATAAGTATCCACTGCCCACCTCAGAAGAACTCACTGCTCAGTTCTATGGCTCTGAGGTGTTCTCCAAGCTCGACCTCAGACAGGGGTACTTACAGGTGCCCCTCCACCCCAGCAGCCGAAACCTCACAGCCTTTGTGACACATGCAGGAGTGTTTCGCTACACCAGGATGCCTTTCGGTCTCAGCTCCGCCCCTAGCTGCTTCCAGAAAATCATGGTCTCCGTGCTGGCTGGCATACTGGGCGTGGCCATTTAACTGGACGATATAGTGGTACACGGGCCCACCAGTGAAATCCACGACAAGCGCCTTAACATGGTCTTCGCAGCCCTGTCCAAGCACAAGCTAACTCTCAATGCTGAGAAATGTGTCCTCTCTGTGCCAGCCATCGAGTTCGTGGGGTTCCGGCTGTCAGCGAGCGGTGTAACTCCACTACAATCCAACGCCATTCAGGCCATTCCTGAGCCCAGCTCGGCCGCCCAGGTCGCCTCCTTCCTGGGTATGACAAGTTACTACCTGAGGTTTCTTCCCCAGTACTCTGCGACCACAGCCCCCCTGCGCCAGCTGCTGCGTAAGGACGAGCCATGGGTGTGGTCAAAGGCATGCAGTGACGCTGTGCGTGATCTCAAGACTCAACTGACTTCACCACCAGTGTTGGCTCACTTCGACATCTCCAGCTCCACCTTTGTGACCTGTGATGCATCAGTCACAGCGATAGGGGCCGTGCTGTCTCAAACCCAGAACGGTGTGGAGAAGCCCATTGCCTTCGCCTCCCGTGCCCTCAACCTGACCGAGCAGCGGTACTCCGTGGGTGAGCGTGAGGCGTTAGCCTGTATCTGGGCTTGTGAAAGGTGGCACCTCTACCTCTATGGCCGCTCCTTCACCCTCAGGACAGATCACCAGGCCCTGACAGCGCTGCTGTCCACATCTGGGACAGGCCACAAACCCCTGAGGCTGCACCGCTGGTCTGACTGCCTCCGCCAGTACAACTTCAGCCTGCAGTTCACCCCAGGCAGAGACAATGTTGTCGCCGACCTGCTCTCTCGCTCTGTCTCCACCCCAGCTCCACAGACGGACACTGACTGTGTGGAAAAGGACATTGTCCAAATGCTACACACACCCCTCCAGGCCACTGTCTCTCTGCAGGAGCTGAGGGCAGCCTCCGAACAGGACCCTGTCCTCTCCCAGCTCCGCACCTACATCCAGAACGGCTGGCCTCACAAGGTCCCAGAGGAGCTGGCTGCGTTCGCCCGAGTCAGACAGGAGCTCTCCTGCTGGAACGACACCTGCGTGGCACGTGGGTTTTGCACAGTGGTCCCAGCTGCTCTCCGTGCACGTGTTTTGAATACGGCGCATGAAGGCCACCTGGGCATTGTGAAACTGAAACAGCGCTGCCGAGACCTGGTGTGGTGGCCGGGGATAGACAGAGATATTGAGGCTCTGGTGAAGGACTGTTCTGCCTGCCTTGTGAGTGGCAAGACTGGCCACCAGGCTCCCCCACCCCTGCAACCTCTCGCCTGGCCCTCTCAGCCCTGGGAACACCTGCAGTTGGACATTTGTAGTGAGATCCATGGAGTTCCCCACCACCAACGCTTCATGGTGGTCGCCTACGATCTACACTCAAAATGGCCTGAACTCACCACTTCCGGCACTGTGACCTCACAGATCATCATCGACTTCCTGGACTCTCTTTTCTCTCGCTGGAGCCTCCCAAAGGCCATCACCACTGACAACGGCCCTCAGCTGGTCTCTGCTGAGTTCACTGCTTATCTCGAAAGCAAGGGCATCCGTCATATACACACTGCGTACTACCACCCCCAGGCCAATGGCGGCGTTGAACGTTTTCACCAGTCACTGAAGAACGGCCTCAGAGCACACATGGCCCAAGGGTGCTCTTTCACGCAGGCCATCCGTCACACTCTGCTGCACTATCGGGCCACACAGCACTCGACCACAGGCGTCTCCCCAGCCTCTCTCATGCTAGGCCGGGAACTGTGCATGCCCCTTGACAGGCTCCGCCCCTCCACACCTCAGGCACCTCCCTCTGGGGTCAGAGCCTCAGTCACTCGTCAGCAGACGCGGATGAAGCAACGGTTTGACCAGTCAAAACGAACCAGGGTGCCAGACATCAATGTGTCAGACTGGGTCAGGGTCCGCAGGCCCCACAGGGACAATAAAATGGCTTCATACTGGTCCTCTCCTCTCCAAGTCACCCGTCAGCTGGGCCCAGCCACTTACCTCCTCAGCGATGGCACTCGGTGGCACTCCAGTCGTCTACGGAAGGTGTCAGCTCCACCACACACAGCTGGTGACACGACCATAGCCATTCCCTCAGCATGGCGAGACGCCCCAGGGCTTCATGCAGCTCCTACACGGGCCCCAGACATTTCTGGGCCTCAGCTTCCCCTGCCATCTCCCTCCCCACCTCGGCCTGCCCAGCCTCAGGCCGCCCCGCGACCTGTTCGCACACGTTTACGCCCTGGCCACCTAGAGGACTTTGTGTCAACCTTTCATGTTTGAAATCCTGCCGGGGGGGGGGGGGGGGGGAATGTTATGTATGCACACATCGACAGTGCTGCATTTGATTTGGTGCTGTTCTATTGTGCTGGGATCGATTGGTGATGCCTGCGGGCTCTGGGTTGTTTGATCGGGTCTGCCTTTGATGCTGTGTCAGTCTAAATAAAGAATGCCACGGAGAGGTTGTGTCAAGCGACAGCGCTGTGTCCTGACGTGATTTCTAAATACAATACTTACGGTCGCTCCATCCCACTTCTGACACCAATGTAGCGAATTCGGGGGACCACGCAACCACAGGAGCTGCCGCGGCCGGAAAGCGAGCCCGTATCGCCCGCACCACAGGAGACATCGCTAACCGCTCGACTAAAGGGTCAGACCCGTTAGTCAAGGACCAACGTGTCTACTTATCCATGCACGTTACACTATATAATAAAACATCTTCATTATTATAGAAAGTACATGCACACATTTTCACCTATCACAGTATGTTCATGAAAGTAGAGAATTTGAACTTCAGCCAAGTCACTTTCATGCACAGAGCGTGTTCGCGAAGACCGACACACTCGCGCAAAATGTCCAGTCTTGTTGCAATGCTTACATTGAGCGGAGGCAGCTGGGCAGGATGGATCGTTTGCAAGATGTCGATCAGATATCTTGCAAACCGGGCCTGAGCAGGTTCGGTTGGATGTAGGAGGAGAAGAAACAGCAACAGCAGGTCGAGACAGAGCAGGACGAGAAGGAGCAGCCAGCGGTGCAGACGGATGCTTCGGCGGTTTGGGATGGCGGCGTGCAGCGCTATGTGCAGTCACAGCTTGCATGGGCGTTGGGCGCTCACCAGCAACGAGTTCAGCTTTCTCAGCAACGGCTTCCATCTGTGTTGCAATTGTGATGGCTCTTTGCAACGTTATAGGAGCAGTCTCTCTCGTACGCGATGGTTTAAAACGTTTTCCACCAACTGATCTCGTAGCAATTCATCCGAGTTTACGAACTCACACGTATGCCAGGTCTCTTAATGCTGCAACGTACTGTAGCACAGATTCATTGGGAGCTTGAGCGCGCTTTCTGAAGGCATGACGCTCAGCCACTATGTTCGGACGTGGAGTAAAATGTGCTTCTAAAGCTTTTACAGCACCTTCCATGGTCCGACCTTGGTCCGGCAGTGTATAGAGAGTCTCTTGCCCTCAGTCCCCAGGCAGTGTAGAAGTAATGCTCGGTTCCGAGTATCCGGCCAGTCGTCTGTTTTCGTTGCAACCACTTGCAGATAGCTGCGGAACATTTTCAACCACGTGTTGAATGGCAGCGGAGGCTCACCAGGGCACGGCCAAAAAGGCGTAGAAGGGTCATTATAGGACAACTTGCCATTTCCCATTCTTAATGTTTGATTTTCAACGTACACTTTTAAAAGTCTTTAAGCTGCTTTTTGAATGAAGTGAATCCTTACCTCCCAGAAAAATGTGCCGTGCCATCTTAGGCTAATTTTTTTCCCCACATATAATCGACATGCATATGTATGTTTCGTCACTCCTGTTACGACATATGAATTACTTTTTGAAAGGGTTTTTAATCCATATTTAGAACAAATTTGATATACTATGAAAGATATAATACCCCTTGTTACACTAACTGTGTTTGTAAAGTGAGAATATTGAGTTTACTTTTTTCCATGAATGAATATCCTAATTTACAATTGACACTTTCAGAGCAGCTTCTGTTTTAAGAAAAAGTTATGAAAACAAAATAATTTCACCCCAATTTTTTAAGTAGATGACTGATTTCCATTACTTAACATATAAAATGAGTTAATTCTACATCTGTCTTTTCATTTTTCAAATTATAATAGAATATTATACAAGTAACAGGGCTGACACCTCAGTAACAGGGTTGACAACAGTTACAATATTGCTTAAACTGCTAGTTTAAGTTACAGTTACTGGTGTACTGGAGTTATTTACACTCACTGGCCACTTTATTAGGTACACCTTGCTAGTACCGGGTTGGACCCCCTTTTGCCTTCAGAACTGCCTTAATCCTTCGTGGCATAGATTCAACAAGGTACTGGAAACATTCCTCAGAGAGTTTGGTCCATATTGACATGATAGCATCACGCAGTTGCTACAGATTTGTCGGCTGCACATCCATGATGCGAATCTCCCGGTCCACCACATCCCAAAGGTGCTCTATTGGATTGAGATCTGGTGACTGTGGAGGCCATTTGAGTACAGTGAACTCATTGTCATGTTCAAGAAACCAGTCTGAGATGATTCGAGCTTTATGACGTGGCACGTTATCCTGCTGGAAGTAGCCATCAGAAGATGGGAACACTGTGGTCATAAAGGGATGGACATGGTCAGCAACAATACTCAGGTAGGCTGTGGCGTTGACACGATGCTCAGTTGGTACTAAGGGGCCCAAAGTGTGCCAAGAAAATATCCCCCACACCATTACACCACCACCACCAGCCTGAACCCTTGATACAAGCCAGGATGGATCCATGCTTTCATGTTGTTGACGCCAAATTCTGACCCTACCATCCGAATGTCGCAGCAGAAATCGAGACTCATCAGACCAGGCAACGTTTTTCCAATCTTCTATTGTCCAATTTTGGTGGGCCTGTGCGAATTGTAGCCTCAGTTTCCTGTTCTTAGCTGACAGGAGTGGCACCCGGTGTGGTCTTCTGCTGCTGTAGCCCATCTGCCTCAAGGTTCGACATGTTGTGCGTTCAGAGATGCTCTTCTGCATACCTCGGTTGTAATGAGTAGTTATTTGAGTTACTGTTGCCTTTCTATCAGCTCGAACCAGTCTGGCCATTCTCCTCTGACCTCTGGCATCAACAAGGCATTTTCGCCCACAGAACTGCCGCTCACTGGATATTTTCTCTTTTTCGGACCATTCTCTGTAAACCCCAGAGATGGTTGTGCGTGAAAATCCCAGTAGATCAGCAGTTTCTGAAATACTCAGACCAGCCCGTCTGGCACCAACAACCATGCCACGTTCAAAGTCACTTAAATCACCTTTCTCCCCAATTCTGATGCTCGGTTTGAACTGCAGCAGATCGTCTTGACCATGTCTACATGCCTAAATGCATTGAGTTGCTGCCATGTGATTGACTGATTAGAAATTTGCGTTAACGAGCAGTTGGACAGATGTGCCTAATAAAGTGTCCGGTGAGTGTATAAAGATGTAATGGAGTTATGTTACATCTGTCCCTCCTTCCACAGCCTCCACCTCAAAGGCTGCTTAACCTGAGCCACTCCCCGAGTGTCAGTCTCTGTGTTTGTGTGTGAGTGGAGACAGGTGAGCAGAGCCTCACCCGCTAAAACCCATTCCTTAATCAAGCCAACCTGCTATAAAAGACCAGCCATGCCACTTCAACCCTGCCAGATCATAGCCTCTGATCCGTCAGTGTGCTGCATCCAGCCCTTGCTCACCAAGTCTGTTTTTGTCAGTATTTTTGAACCCGCTGTTTGACTAACATCCTCCTTTTCACTGCAGTCATCCTGCTCTGCCTCCGGTCCCTGTTCTCCAGATTTTCACCTGCTCCAGATCGCTGCTCTGCCCGGCTCTCTCCACCACCCACGGTCTCTGCCCCCGGTCCTGTTTCCCCAGCCCAAGGAAGCCCTGCCCAATTCCCTCCACTGTGTGTTTTCGCCTTAGCTGGCCCCCTGTAATAAACTCCGAAGTCAGTTGGAAGCAAGTTTTGTGTCTGCGCCTGAGTCCTTCCTGAGTGTCCCGTAACAACTTAGTTATGGGACACTCCTAAAACTTAATTTCAACATATGGGACATTCCTAAAACTTTAATTCAACAATCAGAATATTTTAGAGACAGATTTATGGAGAGGTTTGATCAAAAATGATGATGATACTGCAGATGTAAATGTAAACTAAATGTTTAATTTAAAACAGAAGGATATTGAAATTACATAACCATTAAATGGTCTACTGCAGGGATTCTTAACGTAGGGTCCGGGGACCAAGAGTCCTTGAGGAGGTTCCAGGGGGTTCCACAGCAAAATTATGAATTGAAACTGAACTGGGTTGTTAACATGAACAGCGACAGCAATAATGGCTGAAAAGATAAAGAAAATAGTGTTAGGGTTTGCGGAAGACCCCAAGCGCACGACACCAGGCAGAGATGGGGTTAGCCGAAACTGGCGTACTTTATTACTTGCTCCTACAACGGTCAACACAGGAGAGCAATGAGCGACTAAGAAAACAGGAAGTCCAAGAAAAAAAAAACTCACGGGTAATCCAATCTGGGAACACGGCAGGATACTTCCACAGGGCAATTTCACAAAGAAAAGAGTAAACCAAGGGCTGAGATAAAATCGGACAGAAATGCACCGGGAGGGAAGAGTCACCACTCCTGCGAGGAGGTTACGGCACGAACTGACAACGGGTACTGGGAGACCAGCAAACTTAAGCCCAGCCCTGACGACTAAGCCCAGCCCTGACGAGCTGATTGGCTGCCGGCGCGGGGTGAGCGAGCCGTAACAGTACCCCCACCCTCCACTGGAGCCACTAGGCGACTTGCCCGGCTTGTCGGGATGGGGATGATGAAACTCAGTGAGAAGCCCAGGGTCCGGGATGAGCTGGCGGGAGACCCAGCTACGTTCCTCCGGACCATAGCCTTCCCAGTCCACCAAATACCGGAACCCCCGTCCTCGGCGCCGGACGTCCAGCAGCCGGCGGACCTTCCACTGGGGGTGCCCATCCACGATCTCAGGGGGAGGCGGAGCTGGGGCCGGAGGCATCAGAGGACTGTGGGAGACAGGCTTAACCCGAGACACATGAAAAACAGGATGGATCTTCAAGAAAGCCGGAAGCTTCAGACTCCGCCCCTTGGGACCGAGCACCTTTCTGATCTCAAAGGGCCAGAGAAACCGGGGATTCAGCTTCTTCGCGATGGACTGAAGTGGGAGGTCCTTCGAGGACAGCTACACCCTTTGGCCTGGTTGGTACGTAGGCGCTGGGGACCGGCGTCGGTTGGCTCCCCGACTGGCGCGCTCAGCTGCCCAGAGCAGAGCAGCTCTGGTCACCTCCCAGACGCAACAACACTGGTTCAGATGGGCCTGCACGGAGGGAACTGCCACTTCCGACTCCTGCGCAGCAAAGAGGGGCGGCTGGTAGTCCAGGGACACCTCAAAAGGTGAGAGGCTGGTGGCAGAGCTGACCAGGGAGTTGATGGCATACACGACCCAGGGGAGGAACCGGCTCCAGGAGCTGGGCTTCTTGGCGGCCACGCACCGGAGGGCAGACTCCACACTCTGGCTCATCCTCTCTATCTGCCCATTACCATTAGTCTGTGGGTGATATCCAGAGGAGAGACTAACAGAGGCACCCAACCCCTTACAAAAGGCCCGCCATACCTGGGAGACGAACTGGGGCCCTCGGTCCGAGACGACGTCCAGGGGAAGGCCGTAGAGACGGAACACGTGGCTCGTCAGGAGGTTCGCCGTCTCAGAAGCCGATGGGAGTTTGGGGAGGGCCACCAGGTGCACTCCCTTACTGAAGCGGTCCACCACTGTCAGGATCACAGTGTTACCCTGGGAGGGAGGCAGTCCAGAGACAAAATCAAATGCCACATGGGACCAGGGCCAGCTTGGAGTTGGGAGGGGCTGCAGCAGACCCACGGGTGCCTGGTGAGAGGCCTTGCTGCGAGCACAGACAGAGCAGGCCCCTACGAAGTCCCTGAGGTCGTTCCTCATGGTGGACCACCAGAAACGCCAAGCCAGGAAGGTGAAGGTGCGGTGGACACCCGGGTGGCAAGCAAACTGACTGGCATGGCCCCACTGAAGAACCCGGGACTGGACTGAGTCCGGGACGAACAGACGGCGTGGAGGCACGTGGCGCGGGGCGGGATGGGAGCGCAACGCCTGCCTGACCACGGTCTCGATGCCCCAGGTAACCACGCCCACCACCCTGGCCTCAGGAAGGATGGGAGCCGTCTCCTCTGTAGCTGGCTCCCTCCTCGGTTGTTGTCGGGACAGGGACTCTGCCTTCGTGTTGCGGGACCCGGGGCGATAAGTCAGCGTGAAGTCAAACCGACTGAGGAAGCTGGCCCACCGTGCCTGCCGTCCATGGAGACGCTTGGCTGCTCGGATGAACGTCAAGTTCTTATGATCAGTCCAGATGGTGAACGGCTGTTCCGCCCCCCAAGCCAATGGCGCCACTCCTCCAGAGCAGCCACCACTGCCAGCAGCTCCCGGTTTCCCACATCGTAGTTCTCCTCGACGGGGAGGAACCAGCGAGAGAAGAAGGCGCATGGATGGACCTTCTGGTCAGACGCTGACCGCTTGGAGAGGACAGCCCCCAACCCGGTGTCCGAAGCGTCCACCTCCACGATGAACTGCTTCTTGGGGTCGGGGTGGAGCAGGACCGGGGCGCTGGTGAACCTCTCCTTGAGGGATTGGAACACAGAGCGGGCAGCCGGGGACCAGATGAATGGCTGGGAGGGGGAAGTCAGCCTGGTGAGAGGTTCTGCCACGCGGCTGTAGTTCCTGATGAACCTCCTATAGAAGTTCGCAGACCCGAGGAAGCTCTGTAATTCCTTCCGGGATCTGGGATCGGGCCAGTCTACCACAGCCTGGATCTTGCGGGGGTCGGCCCGGGTCTGTCCCCTCTCAACAACGAAGCCCAGGTAATCAACGGAAGGGGAATGGAACCGGCACTTCTCTGCCTTGATGAAGGGCCGGTTCCGGAGGAGATGTTCGAGTACCCGGCGGACATGCTGGACATGTTCCTCGAGGGTCCTGGAGAAGATGAGGATGTCATCGAGGTAGACCACAACAAACTCGTCGAGCATGTCGCGGAGAATGTCATTCATGAGAGCCTGGAATACCGCCGGGGCGTTGGTGAGGCCGAACAGCATGACCAGGTACTCATAATGACCCCGGGGCGTCTTAAAGGCTGTCTTCCACTCGTCCCCCTTCCAGATCCGGACCAGATGATAGGCACACCGGAGGTCCAGCTTAGTGAAGACAGTAGCCTGGGTGAGGGGCTCAAGGGTGGAACTCATGAGGGGAAGGGGGTACTTGTTCTTGATGGTTATCTCATTGAGTTGGCGATAGTCAATGCAGGGTCGGAGGCCCCCGTCCTTCTTCTTCACGAAAAAGAATCCAGCTGCCACCTGGGAGGACGAGGGCCGAATGAGCCCCGCTGCCAAGGACTCGGAGATGTACTCATCCATCGCAGCTGGGAAGGGGTGCCCCAGAGTGGAGGTCAATAGCACAGCCATAAGGCCAATGAGGAGGAAGAGATTGGGCCCGGGTCTTGCTGAAAACCTCACCTAGCTCATGGTACTCAGGGGGAACAGAGGAGAGGTCGGGAGGCGGGGCACTAGGAGCACATCGGGGGGGACGGGCCGGGAGCAGCCTGGAGACATTGGGCATGACAGGAGGAGCTCCACTCCATGATGGTACCGGAGGCCCAGGCAATGTGTGGCTCATGCTGCACAAACCAGGGGCGCCCTAGGATCACAGGAACTAACGGGGACTGGATGATGAAGAACCGAAGTCTCTCCACATGATTACCTGCTATGGTGAGAGAGACAGGGTGGGTGCGTTGGGTGACGCTGGCCAGGCAGCGCTCGTCCAGCGCGAAGGCCTCCATGGGCTTCTCCAGCGTCTCTAGCGGGATGTTAGCCTGGGCCGCAAACTCCGAGTCCAGGAAACACTCATCAGCACCCGAGTCGAGGAGTGCACCCACCGTGAGCTGCTGGTCAGCCCAGGCCAGGGTAACGCTAACCAGATGGTTCTGTGGGGCAGGACGGCGGGAACAGGAAAGGCGGCTCACTAGAATCTGCCGGGGCCCCAGTGAGCCTAGTCGTTTGGCAGAGTGGGGCAACCGCTGATCAGACGTCCCTTCTGGCCGCAGTAGAGGCATTGACCCGCCTTGAACCGGGCCTCCCGTTCGGCCGGACTAAGGCACGTGCGCCCCAGCTGCATAGGTTTCTCTCCCGTCGTGGTCTGGGGCGCAGAGGGAGAAACGGCCACAGGGAAAGTGGGGCGAGCAGGGGTAGGGGTCCTGTCAGGAGTGCTGGACGACTGGGGAATTGACGGGGATCCACACACGGCTCGCTTGCGCCTCCTCTCCCGGAGGCTTCCATCGATGCGGATGGCGAGTTTGATCAGGTCATCGAGGGAGATGGGCTCCTCCTGGGTGGCTAGCTGGTCCTTGACAGCCTCGCTGAGACCTCTCCGGAAGGTCTGTCTGATGAGAGCTGCCTGAAGCGGACTGGTCGGTACGCTCTATGTGCCAGCTGGGGTCGTCATGGTCAGTTCGTACTGTTAGGGTTTGCGGAAGACCCCAAGCGCACGATACCAGGCAAGAGATGGGGTTAGCCGAAACTGGCGTACTTTATTACTTGCTCATACAACGGTCAACACAGGAAGGCAATGAGCGACTAAGAAAACAAGAAGTCCAAGAAAAAAAACTCACGGGTAATCCAAACTGGGAACACGGCAGGATACTTCCACAGGGAAACCACAAAGAAAAGAGTAAACCAAGGGCTGAGATAAATTCGGAGAGAAATGCACCGGGAGGGAAGAGTCACCACTCCTGCGAGGAGGTTACGGCACGAACTGACAGCGGGCGCTGGGAGACCAGCAAACTTAAGCCCAGCCCTGACGACTAAGCCCGGCCCTGACGAGCTGATTGGCTGCCGGCGCGGGGTGGGCGGGCCACGGGGTGGGGTGGGCGAGCCGTAACAAATAGAAACTTAAAACTTCATCAACAGAAAATGCAATATCATTTACAAGAAGTTAACACAAATAAAGAATGCAGAATATTGACTGTCTACCTACAATACAAATAGTCATTGAATTCTGGATAAAATTATATCTAAAAGATACTCTTAAGATTTGGGTCTGAGACACAAGACCCGTGATCCATTAACGATCCTTGATGTGGAAAACTGTTGAAAATCACTGATCTATTGAACATGTGTGGACTGAACAGAATAAACCAAAGCCTGATATTTTAGCCTATCTCCCCTTCAAATGCAATCAGTGGTACCCCGCGAATAATAGCGGTGAACCTCTTACAGCGGAACAACCTCCCGGTCAACAACCTTGGCAGCAAACGGTAGCGGAACAACGATTCAACAATCTGACAATAGCTTGCCTACCCAAGAACTGAACGTCCCCCTAATCACAGTGTTTTAGAACTGGACACAAATAGTCTTAGATGGATATGAGATTGTCAGTCCTTCCTTACACCTGTGTAACCAATATTTATATTTTTCTCCAATGTATAGAGAGTGTAAACCCTAACAATTGCTTCATATAACATTCCTGGCTGCCTACCCAACACGTTTTGACCAGATGTCCTTCTGTATTTCTACGTGCCGGGCTGTCATATTAGCAGCAGGAATTAGTCTTAAAATGTCATCAAATATGTACCAGATACTGTCCTCACGGGCTGGCCAGAAATATCGATTCTGGCCAATGTGGTGCATGCACTTCACCTGGGCATATCCTAAATCTGTTGCCACAAGGATTCCTGGGTAGAGCTCCTTGTCAGGACACCCCGTTTTCCAATAATCTCACCATTATCCCAGTCAATGTCCTGGGGCCCTGTCAGGTAGGTGCTCCTCTGACTGGGTTGCTTGAGGTGTGACTGGGGTGCTTGAGGTTGCTTGAGGTGGTGTCATGCACAGATCTAAGGTTGCTGCAACTGCTGCTTTGGCTGTTCTGCATTTCACTTGTGCTGCTCACCATTTCTGCTGCTTGGCTCTCTTTTCTGTCACTTAGTTCACTAATAGACATATTTTTCCCTATGTCTCTGCCCTTTCTCCATTTTGCCCTCTCTTTTTCTAAATATGCTTGTTGTCTATCGGGATCAGCATCTCTACGTTGTCTGTATAGGCACCGCTTCTCAGCTGCAGGAAGAGGCATCCTAACAAAATCATATAAAATACAAATACACAAATCACTTTAACGTTAACAGCAACCTACTTCATGTAGTAACCTTATAATAATACAAATAATAATGAATTTAATTCATAAGACACATTTCTAAAACCTAATGCACTGATAGTGTATAGACAAGTTGACCTCAACACCCTATAGAATACACAATAGAATAAATAGATATACCATGATATATAGAGATGAAATCTGCAAATGTGTGCATATTACATAAATACTATTGATAAGCAAAGTATATTTTCATGTACACACAAAACATATACTTTAGTCAACCCTGTTACCACTCTCTGTTACCATAGAATGGTGACAGGGTTGACTAAAGATGCTAATGTAAGCCATTACTAGCCATGTGCTCAAGGTCTTGACACCACATGGTGTGCATTCACAAAAGGCCTAAATTGTGTTAAAAATGTACATTTAAAATTTCAAACCCAGCCACTGAGCATGCACATGCCAATGCATTCTTAGTGCAGGTCCCAAGCCCAGATAAATGGGGAGGGTTGCATCAGGAAGGGCATCCGGCATAAAATCTTTGCCAAACCAAATGAAATATGCGGCTCATAAATAAGATTTTCATATCGGATTGGTCGAGGCCCGGGTTATCAACGACCAACACCGGTACTGTTAACCAGTAGGGTGCCAGCGGAAACTATGCTAATGTTGGACGAAGGAGAAGGAGAGGGGTAAGGCATGTTCAGAGGCAGCGGGAGAGGAGGAAGGGTAGGAATGTGGAGGTGAGTGTCGGAACTTTGAATGTTGGCACTATGACTGGTAAAGGGAGAGACCTGGCTGATATGATAGAAAGAAGAAAGGTAGGCATACTGTGTGTGCAACAGACCAGGTGGAAGGGGAGTAAGGCCAGGAGTATCGGAGGTGGGTTCAAACTCGTCTACCATGGGAGGAGAAATGGGGTAGGGGTAATTCTGAAGGAAGTGTATGTCAAGAGTGTGCGGGAGGTGAAGAGAGTGTCAGACAGAGTGATGAGTATGAAGCTGGAAATTGAAGGTGTATTGCTGAATGTTATCAGCGCATATGGCCTGCAAGTTGGGTGTGAGATGGAATAGAAAGAAGAATTTTGGAGTGAGTTGGATGACGTGGTGGAGAGGGTACTCAAGGAGGAGAGAGTGTTGATTGGAGCAGATTTCAATGGACATGTTGGTGAAGGGAACAGAGGTGATGAGGATGTGATGGGTAGGTATGGTGT
The DNA here is from genome assembly GCF_029633865.1 of Lampris incognitus. NCBI lineage: Eukaryota > Metazoa > Chordata > Actinopteri > Lampriformes > Lampridae > Lampris > Lampris incognitus. The sequence continues at coordinate 2,956,852 of NC_079228.1, forward strand.
CAAGGAGAGAAATGTGGAAGGACAGATGGTGGAAGATTTTGCGAAAAGGATGGAAATGGCTTTGGTGAATACATATTTCAAGAAGAGAGAGGAACACAGGGTGACGTACAAGAGTGGAGGAAAGTGCACACAGGTGGACTATATCTTATGTAGAAGGCGCGATCTAAAAGGGATTGGAGACTGCAAGGTGGTGACAGGGGAGAATGTAACTGGGGCGGTGGTCTGTAGGATTGTGGTCTGTAGGATGACTTTGGAGACAAAGGAGACGAAGCGAGTTAAGGCAGAGCCGAAGATCAAATGGTGGAAGTTGAAGAAGGAAAACTGTCTTTTGGAGTTCAGGCAGGAGTTAAGACAGGCACTGGGTGGTAGTGAAAAGTTGCCGGATGGCTGGGCAACCACTGCAGGAATAGTAAGGGAGACAGCTAGGAAGCTACTTGGTGTGTCATCAGGACAGAGGAAGGAAGACAAGGAGACTTGGCAGTGGAATGAGGAAGTGCAGCAAATTATACAGAGGAAGAGGTTGGCAAAGAAGAAGTGGGATAGTCAGAGAGATGAAGAAAGTAGACAGGACTACAAGGAGATGCAGCGTAAAGCGAAGAGAGAGGTGGCAAAGGCCAAGGTGTATGGTGAGTTGTATGACAGGTTAGACACTAAGGAAGGAGAAAAGCACTTGTACAAATTGGCTAGACAGAGGGACCGAGCTGGGAAGGATGTGCAGCAAGTTAGGGTGATCAAGGATAGAGATGGAAATGTGCTTAAAAGTGAGGAGAGTGTACTGAGAAGGTGGAAGTAATACTTTGAGGGGCTGATAAAGGAAGAAAATGAGAGAGAGAGAGAAGGTTGGATGATGAAGGGATAGTGAATCTGGAAGTGCAGTGGATTAGGAAGGAGGAAGTGAGGGCAGCTATGAAGAGGATGAAGAGTGAAAAGGCAGTTGGTCCTGATAACATACCTGTGGAGGCATGGGGATGTTTAGGAGAGATGGCAGTGGGGTTTTTAACTAGATTGTTTAACACAATCTTGGAAAGTGAGAGGATTCCTGAGGAGTGGAGAAGAAGCATACTGGTACCGATTTTCAAGAACAAGGGTGATGTGCAGAACTGTAGCAACTACAGAGGTATAAAGTTGATCAGCCACAGCATGAAGATATAGGAAAAAGTTATAGAAGCTAGGCTAAGAGGAGAGGTGACGATTAGCGAGTAGCAGTATGGTTTCATGCCACGAAAGAGCACCACGGATGCGATGCTTGCTTTGAGAACGTTGATGGAGAAGTATAGAGAAGGCCAGAAAGAGTTGCATTGTGTCTTTGTAGATTTAGAGAAAGCATACGACAGGGTGCAGAGAGAGGAGGTGTGGTATTGTATGAGGAAGTCGGGAGTTGCAGAGAAGTATGTAGGAGTGGTGTAGGATATGTATGAGGGCAGTGTGACAGTGGTGATGTATGCAGTTGGAATGACAGATGGGTTCAAGGTGGAGGTGGGATTACATCAAGGATCAGCTCTGAGCCCTTTCTTGTTTGCAATGGTGATGGGTAGGTTGACGGACAAGATCAGGCAGGAGTCTCCATGGACAATGTTGTTTGCAGATGACATTGTGATCTGTAGCGAGAGTAGGGTGCAGGTTGAGGAGAGCCTGGAGAGGTGGAGGTATGCATTGGAGAGGAGAGGAATGAAAGTCAGTAGGAAAAAGACGGAATACCTATACGTGAATGAGAGGGAGGACAGTGGAATGGTCTGGATGCAAGGAGTGGAGGTGACGAAGGCATATGATTTTAAATACTTGGGGTCAACTGTCCAAAGTAACGGGGAGTGCAGGAGAGAGGTGAAGAAGAGAGTGCAGGCAGGGTGGAGTGGGTGGAGAAGAGTGTCAGGAGTGATTTGTGACAGAAGGGTACCAGCAAGAGTTAAAGAGAAGGTATACACTCACCGGTCACTTTATTAGGCACATCTGTCCAACTGCTCGTTAACGCAAATTTCTAATCAGCCAATCACATGGCAGCAACTCAATGCATTTAGGCAGGTAGACATGGTCAAGACGATCTGCTGCACTTCAAACCGAGCATCAGAATGGGGAAGAAAGGTGATTTAAGTGACTTTGAACGTGGCATGGTTGCTGGTGCCAGACGGGCAGGTCTGACAATTTCAGAAACTGCTGATCTACTGGGATTTTCATGCACAACCATCTCTAGGGTTTACAGAGAATGGTCCAAAAAAGAGAAAATATCCAGTGAGCGGCAGTTCTGTGGGCGAAAACGCCTTGTTGATGCCAAAGGTCAGAGGAGAATGGCCAGACTGGTTCGAGCTGATAGAAGGCAACAGTAACTCAAATACCCACTCATTACAACCGAGGTATGCAGAAGAGCATCTCTGAACGCACAACATATCGGGTGCCACTCCTGTCAGCTATGAACAGGAAACTGAGGCTACAATTCGCATAGGCTCACCAAAATTGGACAATAGAAGATTGGAAAAACGTTGCCTGGTCTGATGAGTCTCGATTTCTGCTGCGACATTCGGATGGTAGGGTCAGAATTTGGCGTCAGCAACATGAAAGCATGGATCCATCCTGCCTTGTATCAACGGTTCAGGCTGCTGGTGGTGGTGTAATGGTGTGGGGGATATTTTCTTGGCACACTTTGGGCCCCTTAGTGCCAACTGAGCATCGTGTCAACGCCACAGCCTACCTGAGTATTGTTGCTGACCATGTCCATCCCTTTATGACCACAGTGTTCCCATCTTCTGATGGCTACTTCCAGCAGGATAACGTGCCATGTCATAAAGCTCGAATCATCTCAGACTGGTTTCTTGAACATGACAATGAGTTCACTGTACTCAAATGGCCTCCACAGTCACCAGATCTCAATCCAATAGAGCACCTTTGGGATGTGGTGGACCGGGAGATTTGCATCATGGATGTGCAGCCGACAAATCTGCAGCAACTGCGTAATGCTATCTTGTCAATATGGACCAAACTCTCTGAGGAATATTTCCAGTACCTTGTTGAATCTATGCCACGAAGGATTAAGGCAGTTCTGAAGGCAAAAGGGGGTCCAACCCGGTACTAGCAAGGTGTACCTAATAAAGTGGCCAGTGAGTGTATAAGATGGTAGTGAGACCAGCTATGTTGTAGTTTGGAGACAGTGGCACTGACGAAAAGACAGGAGGCAGAGCTGGAGGTGGCGGAGTTGAAGATGATAAGATTTTCACTGGGCGTGATGAAGAAGGATTGGATTAGGAATGATTATATTAGAGGGACCGCTCAAGTTAGACGGTTTGGAGACAAAGCAAGAGAGGCAAGATTGAGATGGTTTGGACATGTGTGGAGGAGAGATGCTGAATATATTGGGAGAAGGATGCTGAATATGGAGCTGCCAGGGAAGAGCAAAATAGGAAGGCCAAAGAGGAGTTTATGGATGTGATGAGGGAGGTTATGCAGGTGGCTGGTGTGACAGAGGAAGATGCAGAAGACAGGAAGAAATGGAAACGGATGATCCGCTGTGGCGACCCCTAACGGGAGCAGCCGAAAGTAGTAGTTTTAGCTGTACATTTAACATTTCAAACAAATGCCTTTTAACATATGCTTTTATGATGACAGGGATGACACAATGAGCTCGCCCCCCCTCTGTCAGTATTCTGTCCTCGCAATTGCGTCTGAGCAAGGCTAGACAAAAGCTAACAAAGATAATCCTCAACAAACCCGTCTTCAACAGAGTGGGGCTTTACTGGTTTCAACATTGTAAAACTGAAAATACAAACAAAGGGGTATAGATTACTAAACACATACAGCTTACATAAAATTGCTTTTTAGCATGGAATATAACATGTCACAATTAACAATAACATTCCTTTCTTTAGCGTTATCCAGCTATAGACAGCAAAACAATAAAACTAGCATAAGAACTTAGCAAACATGAGAACGTGTCAATTAGTCAGATGCTAGCTAGGGAGCTGTCAGCTTGAACGAGCCTCTGAGTTAGCTAAAATAGGTTAGCTAGCAACACAAAGACAACAAGAAACGTCTTCTAGTAATATGCAACTTAACTTACGAAATTACGTTTCGGGTCTAACATGTAAGTGTCGATACTTACAGACATATCTACTTCAAGGTTCAAACGAAGAAAAACAGACCGCATTTCACACACACTGCTTGCTGCTTCACAACGAGCCAAACGGAAGATAAACAAAATGGACTCTCAGCTGGTGAAACTAACAGTACCTAAAACGACCAATAGAGGGTAGCACTGTAACAGCTAACGTCACAACAAAGCATGGGCAGTTCTGTCGTCTGTGCGTCTCTCACCTGGAAGAGAATCCAGTTAATATACAAAAGAGCATGTATTCAGTACAGTAATGTAACAGTCAGAACAGTCAGACATCACATAATTCAAAGACAATTCATTGACAAAAGAGCAAACTTACCAGTCCTTTCACCATCCACATCAGAAAGGATGCAGAGGATATCAATTCCTGGAAATCATGCAACTTTCGGAACAGTCCATTATCTCTGAATGGGTGATTTCATTAAAAGTAACAGTGTCGACGACAACATGGGGACCCGCCTAAATTGTTGGGTTTTTTTCTTCTTCAATATTTTACACATTTTAAGGATAAAACCCTTTTTTTGCCTTAATAGCTAGTGAAATTAGAAAGATCATACTGAGGGACAGGTCATTTTTACATTTTCTGAAAGATGCTTCGCACTAAAGTGTTTAAAACTCCTTAAAAGTGTAGCACTGTAGATGTTAACAGTTGACTAGGACCAGTTCTAGGTTCGTAGGAGCAGTTTATAACTAGCATCAAATGATTGCAGACCAGGGAATAAAGTTTGAACTGCCGGCTTGTTTTTATATACAGAATTGTAAACATAGACAGAGAAACATACACAATTACACAATAACACAATGAGAATGGATAAATTGTTGTTTTATGATTTAACCCTCATTAAACCACTATTTTGAGTTTCAGATAATTTAGATAGATATCTTAGTTCTCATTTAGGATCATTTTAATTCTAATTTGAAGTTATCTCTTGTTTGAGTTGACAAATTATGTTAATTTTTTATGTTCTATTTTGTTCTATTAGACCTTTAAGTTTCAGGTCTAATTTCCATTAACCTAAGTTACTTAACCAGTAAATCAGAATGCCAAAATAACACACAATTGCATTACCCCATGAACAGTATGAATGAGTAATAAATTCAGCCGATACAGCAATTAACAATACCATATCAGATCAAAAATCAAAATCAATAATCGATGTAGGCTATAATCAGTCCTTTTTGGAAAGTCCGTTGTTGCTCCAACGAGTCCAACTGCGTTTTGCAGTAACAAACTGGAAATGTCAGTCCTACCACAATCCAGGTGTTCGAATCTGTAGGCTGCTGTCCTGAGAATGAGCCACGTGGATCCAGCAGGGCTCCTATGGGTGGCTCGCCATCTTGTTTCCAGCTTGGGGTAAGAAACACCAAGCGCGATCTTCCCAATCCACAAAAAAATAAAACCTGGCCTCCATTATAACAGGCACATCACACATGCAAAGACATAAGTTTACACATCTCTCAATAAATTAATCAAAAGAAAACAAGAGAAGTACCGACTGACACAGTCAATCTACCGACCGCTAAAACGTGACGCAGTTTAATCTGCTATGCTAGCGCACGATGCTACTACAGCCTGGCTGCATGTAGCTAGCTGTGACACAGTTTAATCTGCTATGCTAGCGCACGATGCTACTACAGCCTGGCTGCATGTAGCTAGCTGTGACGCAGTTTAATCTGCTATGCTAGCGCACGATGCTACTACAGCCTGGCTGCATGTAGCTAGCTGTGACGCAGGTCACTTTTCTGTGCTAATACACCATGCTGCTGCACCCTTAGTGGAATTAGCTAGCTTATCAATTCGGTTTGCACAAAAGAAAAATACATCTGAATTCGGTTTACAAAAGAAAAACGTAGCTCCTCAATAATCTTTACACAAAATATGATCAACAACATAAAACTGAGCTACTTATAGCTTTAACTAGCCTATGCACACAGACATTGTAAACGGAAAAGTTTGGCTAGTTAGCAATTGACTCACCAAGTCCTGGATGATACTCGGACACAACACAAAACCCAGGGCCCGGAGGATGATTAAACCAACAAAATACTCAATTTGGATAAAGAAAGAAACAGTTGTAGCTCACTGCTATTTCAAAGTAGAATCTTTTATCTTCAGCTCCCGTTCTAATGGCTTCTCTCAAGCGTTTGCCTGGCGTTCTGAAACCTAGCTAGTTCGGGAACTTTCTCCCTCTCGAGCAAGGCAGCTGATTGGCTAATCAGCACTGCACGCGCTGCGTTTTAAGAAATAGCAATCTGAACCAACAATATGAATATGAATTTATTGGTACCATGAATTACTTATCTACTGTTTACTATTTATTTGCAAAATGAATAATTATGATTATTTATTTATTATGATTCAACTGTAATTATATGTAGGTTATTTCAACCTGGGTTATCTTGACCTGGGTTACAAAAGCAAAATTAAAAAAAGCTTTATTTGTTTTTAGTTGACGAGGCATATAATGCTGAGGTGTTCTCAACACAGGAAAGTTAATTTGAATGTATGCCAGTAATGGACTGGTGGTGGGGCTCATAGGCCGCGGAACGCATTTAGAATGGGTAGGGCCAAGAATGACGTGACGCCCCCCCCCAACCCAAGCCACACTCGTAACGCATGACTTTATTTATTATTATTTATTATTGTCGTTTTTATTTGTCCTGATTATAGCCTACACTTGAGTCACAATCAAATAGTATAATCAGTATGATTATAAAGCATAAATCATTTGACACGTCAAGTCCAGTTGCATAGGATTACAAAATGTCAACGCTCACCACCCCGTCTTAAACGTTCCCAGAGAAGTTCCTCCGTCTCTCGTTGTGCTGGATGACGTCACTGGCAATGGCGAGACCATCCACACTGGCCACAGCATCCCTGTGTGTGTGGCTGCACATCAAGTCATTGAGTCTCCTTTGGGTCATTGTTGACCTTAGATAAGTCTTCATACGACGAAGGGTTGAGAAAGACCTCTGGGCGCTGGCAGTGGACACGGGAACTGTATAGAGCAATGTCAGCAAGCAGCCTGTGTACATGTGGCGACAGGCTCATAACGCGGAGGGGAGCGGCGGCGGCGGCAGAGGGGCCAGCAGCGACAGGTAGACATTCTACTTCCGGTTCCTCACAGGGCTCACTGTGGGCTGGAGTGACGGTGGTTGTCTCAGCTACCTTGGTTAACTTTGACCCGAAGAAATCAGTTATCGTTCGACGCTTCATCGTTCATTTTAACGTTACTATTGCGTAAAGTGTAGCGAACACACGAGCAGGTAGCCTACTTACATAGAGCGCTGGTATTTTGTTCTGGGGAATTCACGTCCGTGTGACGCTAAGCTCACATGACACAAATAACCAATCACTCATTAGGAAACAGAGTTTGTTGCTTGTGATAGGCTACGTACTGTACGTAGGCTTACAGCTAGTGGAAATTAGCCCGGGAAGCGCGCAAAAGTGCAATACATTAACAATGTAACTGTAAACTACTAATAAGACACATTAGCCCCTAGCTAACGGGTCTGACCCTTTAGCCGAGCGGTTGGCGTGGTGGCGGCGGAGCGGACGAAAAAGACATTAAATCGACGGGGAAAAGAGAGCAGTTTCTGAAAATAACGTTTCTAACTTCTCCCCAGCAGCTTTCTGCTGCACGGGGGAAACTTTTGTGGCTTTAGAAGCACGAAAATGGCACAAACGGCAAGGACACTCGGACCGGACAAGACTTACGACCACGGGCAGACGGACAAACAAAATGGAGGTATAGCGGCGGAAACAAAGAGGCCCCGGCAGGACGCGAATCCGACTGAGGCAGAAAGCGTGATGGAGAAGCGGGAGAGAGGAGATTTTGTGGTGGTGGAGAGTCGAGCGGAGAAACGGAAAGAGAGACGAGGTGGAGGGGCCACAGCAATGGCGTTGGTGAAAGAGACGGCGGTCGCCGCGGAAACGGCGGGAGCGGCGGGGAGGGAGGGGGAAGGGAGAGAGATGGACAGAGACCTGGTGGTTAATGTGGACGTGGAGGGAGAAGACAAAATCTCCATGATGGAGCTTCTGCGTGCGGTTGACAACACGTGTGGGAGAGTATTGGGCTGCAGGTCGAAACGCGAAAAACGATGGGAGCTCACGATGAGTAACCCGAAAGGGAAAACAAGACTACTGGACGGCTTCAAGATTAGAAACTCCAGAGTGGTGGCATCGGAAGTTACGAGGGACACCAGGATCGTCTCCTTTTTGAACCTTCCCCTGTATGTCACAGACAATCAAATTGTTACTAAACTGGAGCAGTGGGGCGTGGAGCCGGTGTCTCCTGTCAAGCGGAGGAAGTGGGCCGGGACGGACGTTTTTGACGGGACGAGATTCCTCAAAGTCCGTTTCAATGAAAATGTCTCCTCTTTACCTTACAGCACCAAATTTGAGACGCTGGAAGGGATTGAATACTTCAGAGTGCTGCACGATAATCAATCTAAAGTTTGCAGGCTGTGCCTCCAGCCCGGACACATCCTACGGGAGTGCCCGGAGTTCAAGTGCTTCAAGTGCGGGGAGATCGGACACTACGCACGAGAATGCGCAGCCATGCCTGGAGCAGATCCCAAAGAGGAGACAGAGAGGGACACCGGCGAGGGAGTGGAGGGGGGAGCAGAGGAGACGGAGACAGGAGATCATCCTGAATGCATTGCGACTGATGGCGAAGCAGAGGGGCCCCAGTCAGCTGCACGCCATGAGATGGAGGAGGAGAGCGAGGTCGAGGAGGAAGAGGAGGAGGAGGATGTTAAAGTGTGTTGTTACCTTCTACTAATGAGACGTTACAACTCGTTTCAACCCCACGGGGCTATAAACTTTAATAATACCTTCGGCACGTAAGGTTATGCATCATGCTCGGTCCGTTATTCCAGGTGCAACAACCTAAACGACCCCTGTGTAAACAAGGAACTAAACAATGCTTCTTAACAATAGTTCCTATTGTCACATCCTTTCTCTTTTCAGTTTCTTCTTTTTTTTAGAACCTTTAATACATTTGCACAACATTTGTGATTCACTTTTTTTTCTTTTTCATTCATGCCCCCCCCAAAGTCCATTAGTGCTACAGATCCATTCATCTATGTGAGGTCACAAAGTCTTTGTATCGCTGCGGCTGCACAACAGAGCGGCCTGATCTGGTGGTAACAGGGTTGGCCCTGTCACCAGTGTCCTTGGTTTTGTTTCCTGCTAAGACACTGCGAGAAGGAACACTCTCTGAATGTCCGGGTTCAACACTCTCTGGCTGACTGGGGCTGCTGATCTCCATGTCCATAGTGTCAGTGAAGATTGCCCCTGGTGCATGCCTGAGGTGTCTGCGATTTCTCCTGATGACACCACCCGTGTGAAGCGGGACCTCATAGGATCTCCTATCGACCGGCCTCAGCACCTTGCCCACTCTCCAGCCAGTGTGGGGTGCGAGAGGCTGAACTCTCACACATTCACCTGGGGCAAGCGTGTCCAAGTCTTTAGCCGACCTGTCGTAGTATGCCCTCTGCCGTTGTTGGTTATTTTGTAAATCCTGTTTCACCTGCACAACTTTCGGCTGTAACAGGCTTGCCTTGGTTGGCAGTAGTGTTTTGGTACGGCGACTGAGCAGCCGCTGTGCTGGTGTGGTATCAGTACCCTGTGATGGTGTGTTGCGGTGGTCCAGAAGGGCGAGATAAGGATCCCGTCCAGCAGCCTTGGCTTTGAGCAAGAGTCTTTTTGCTGTCTTAACAGCTGACTCAGCTTTGCCGTTGCTTTGCGGGTAACCTGGTGATGAGGTTTTATGTTGAAATCCCCACAGTCGACTGAACTTCTGGAATTCTTGTGACGAATACTGTGGGCCATTGTCCGAGATTACAATATCTGGGATACCTTGGCGGGCAAAATGAGCTTTCAGCTTCCGAATCACTGTGGTTGACTTGGTATCTGCCAGGTAATCTATTTCCCAAAAATTTGAGAAAGAATCAACAATTATGAGGTAGTCTTTGTTTTCAAACATGAACAGATCCGTGCCCACCTTTGCCCACGGCCTGCTTGGCACATCATGTGACATTAGTGTTTCTTTTTGTTGTTTAATGTCCATTGATCTGCAGATGTCACACTTTGCTATATATGATTTTATTTGGTCGTTCATGCCCTGCCAATAGACACACTCCCTAGCCCTCCGTAGGCATCCTTCCACACCCAGATGTGATGCGTGTAGGCGGCAAGTGATGTCTTTCCTCAATGCATCAGGGATGACAGCGCGCTCACTCCTGAACACTATTCCATCTTGGTGGCTTAACTCCTCTTGGAATGAGAAGTAGGGCTTGATTTCCCTTGGTGTTTTTGACTTATCGTCAGGCCATCCTTGCTGCATCATTTTGATGAGAAGCTGCAGTGTTTCATCCTCTTTTGTGGCAGATCGTATATCATGTAGCCTGTCTGCTGCGATAGGTAAGTGTTGTGCCATGTTGACAGTCTCTAGTTCTGCATCCGGTGCACTCTCAGGAAGATAAGCTCTGCTCAGTGTCTGCTAGCAGCATGTCTCTACCTGGCACATATACTACATCTAGATCATACTTTTGTATGCGCAGCATCATTCCCTGCAGCCTTTTGGGTGCACTTAGTAGAGGTTTTCTCACTATTGTTTCCAACGGCTTGTGATCACTTTGCACTGTCACTTTTCGGCCGTATGTGTACTGGTGAAATCTTTCCATGCTAAAAACCATTGCTAAGAACTCCTTTTCTATTTGTGCATACCCACGCTCTGTTTGAGTGAGTGCTCTGCTTGCAAATGCTATTGGCTTACCCATCTGCATGAGCGCTGCGCCTAAACCTGTGTCTGAAGCGTCACACTGCACTGTGAGTTCCTCATCTGGGTTGTAATATTTCAGTACTGGGACCTTTGCTATAGTCTCTTTCAATTTGAGGAAAGCCTCCTCGTGCTGTGCTGTCCAGTTCCACTCCCTGTTTTTGTGTGTCAAATCTCTCAACACTATGCACTGGTCTGAGAGGTGGGGACAAAACTTGGCTAGATAATTTACCATACCTAGCAGCCTTTGCACTCCTTTCACATCAGTCGGTGCCGGCATCTTCTCAACGGCAAGCACTTTCTCTGGATCCGCCCTGAGTCCATCAGCCGTCAGGCGGTGTCCAATGTATGTGGTCTCCTTTTGTCTCAGCTTGAATTTGTCTTTGTTCAGCTTGATGTTCTTTTGTCTGCATCTTTCAAGAAACAGTCTCAGTTTTCCATCATGGTCACGCTCAGCTTCCTCCTGTGTTTCCCCTTGGCCTGTGATCAGTACATCGTCAGCTATAATGTACAAGCCCGGTACACCGTCCAGCGCTTGTGTGAGCTTTCTCTGAAAGATTTCTGGGGCCGGACTTATCCCCATTGGCATCCTCAGCCACCTGTAACGTCCGAATGGAGTGGCAAATGTTGTTAAATAACTGGACTCCTCCTCCAGCTGCACATGCCAGAATCCACTCTTGACATCACACACTGTGAACACTTTTGCTTTTGACAAGTCCGGTAAAATGTCCTCAATGGTTGGCAGTGGGAAGTGACTGCGCTTTAGAGCTTTGTTCAAAGGCTTGGGATCGATACACACTCTTGGTTTCCCACTTGGTTTCTGTACCACCACCATTGCACTGATCCAATCTGTACTGCATTCCACAGGTGTTATGATCCCTCTTTGCTGTAGGTCCTGTAGCTCGTCCTTCAGTGGTTTCATCATGGCGACTGGGACCCGCCTCTTTGGCAGCTGTACTGGTTTCGCTGTGCTGTCCACCTCTATTTTGTATTTTCCCTCGAGGCAGCCATCGCCAATGAACACATCAGCATACTCATCTTTAATTTGTCCCATTATCCACTGTCCTGTTGTTGTTTCTGTTGTGACAATACTGTCTATTGTCATGATGTTTTCATATTGCACTTTTATCAATTTCATGGCCTCACTGGCTCTCCTACCCAGCAGAGGCACTGTACCAGCTGCATTCACCACCTGGAACTCTAAGCGATATAGCTTGTTGTTTCTCGGGTTTCTTATTTTCACTTTACATTTTCCCAGTGGTTTTAATTTGGTTTTATTGTACATTACTAGTACACTCTTCGTGTGTTCTAATTTGGCATCTGGATTCAGCAGGTTAATTGGGATGATATTGCAACTGGCACCACAGTCTATTTGGAATTTGATCATGTCCTTGCCTAGAAGCATGCCAGCATAGAGAAGCTGAGTTTTCTTCATTTTCTCAGTTTTCTTTTACACAGGTGATAATATCTTCATATTCATCACTCTCAGATTCAGTTGTTATTTTACTCACATATTTCTTTTTCCTTAGTTCCGGTTTTACTCTGCATTTTGCTGCAAAGTGGTTCTCTCTTCCACACTTTGTGCACTTCTTCCCAAACGCTGGGCACTTTTGTTTACTTTTCTCATGCGTTTTTCCACAATATCTGCACTCCACAGTGTTGCTCGTCTGTTTCCGATACTGTGCTCCTTGTACTGCATGTACCTCTTCCACCATCGATCCCGAGATGGTTTTCACATTGTCCTTTGAGAGCTCAGCGGCTCTGCACAGCTGCAAACATGTGTCCAGTGTCAAGTTTTTCTCTCGGAGCAGTCTTTCTCTTACGATTGTGTTGTTACCTCCACACACAATCCGATCCCGAATGAGCGAGTCTCTCACTGTCCCAAAGTTGCATGTTCTTGCCAACACTCTCAGTTCCATGACATAATGGTCTATATTTTCACTGGTGCCCTGGTTTTTTTGTAAAAAAACGATAACGTTCCACAGTCTCGTTAACGCTGGGGTCGCAGTGATCATCAAACTTCTCGATAACGTCATCTAACGTCCATGCATCCTTCGGTGTGTCGCCCAGTAACGTGTCCATAAGTTCCCTGCCGCTCTCCCCGACAAGATAGCTGAACAGTTTCACCTTCTGTTTGTCATCGGCGTCAGCCATGGCTAAATCCACATACAGAGCAAACTCGTCCCTCCAGGCCTTCCATGTCCTCGAAAGGTTGCTTGAGTCCAGACATAACGTTTGCGGTGGTTTAAGCCAATCCATGTCACACGGCAGTCTCGCGCTAGCAGCTAATGCTAACATATACTGAACGTTGCTTAGCAACACTAACCGCTCTCCCGCTCCTAGAAACTTTTCCGCACCAAACTTCAAACCGAGTCGTCCGCCGCTGCCACCATGTTAAAGTGTGTTGTTACCTTCTACTAATGAGACGTTACAACTCGTTTCAACCCCACGGGGCTATAAACTTTAATAATAACTTCGGCACGTAAGGTTATGCATCATGCTCGGTCCGTTATTCCAGGTGCAACAACCTAAACGACCCCTGTGTAAACAAGGAACTAAACAATGCTTCCTAACAATAGTTCCTATTGTTACAGAGGAGAAAAGAGGAAGCGGCGGTTTGACTGCGGCCTCTGAGAGGGTGGGGAGGATGCCGATGAGCGACTCCACTCTGGCGCACGGGTCGCTGAGGGGTCAGGCTGTAACAACATCAGGGGACAGGAGCCGTAGCAACCAGAGGGAGGGCAGTTCGGGCAGCCTGGCGTCCTTGGCTTGCGGGCAGCCGGGGCAGAGAGGGCCTCTACACGGGCAGGGGAGTGAGAGACGACAGCTGAACCCTACGGCTTCGGAATGGGATGGAGTTAGTAAGGGGAGGGAAGGGGGAACAAGCAGAAAGGGCAAGACTAAGAGGGGTAAATAATAATGGACTGAAAAGGGTGTGCATCATGTTTTTTGTTTGGGGATTTTTCTTTTCTCTGTCTTTCCCACTCACCATGGTCAAAATAGCATCATTCAACGTACGTGGACTACGTGACATGGACAAGTTCACTAAAGCCGTAAAAATGTGTGATGCAGAAATAATCTGTCTCCAAGAAACCCACTGGGACACTGACTGTGAAACTCAGTGCAAGAAAAGGTGGCCTGGATCCTACTTTTCAAGCCATGGGACTCAGCGGGCACGAGGAGTAAGCATCATGGTGAGTAGCCACATTGAAGCTGATGCCACTCTAATAGACAAAGACATTGGGGGGAGGTGGGTTAAAGTGGGCTTTGTTTTTGAAGACACTGTCTACAAATTACTGAACATTTATGCGCACAACCACGAGGGGGACAGGTCTTCTTTCTTTCGAGAATTGAATATCATAGCTAAAGACTGTGACATCATAGTTGGGGATTTCAATGTCAAGATGAGCAGGCTTGACATTAGCGATAACGGTAGCTATAAACACGACTGTTCCAGAGCGGCCCTGAATCTGTTTATGGCCAAGAATAATTTCTGTGATTTATGGAGAACCAGAAATCCCATAACACGAGAGT